>NW_010516641.1:0-12432 GCF_000687285.1 Phaethon lepturus
GGGGGGAGGGGGGGGGGAAGAGTACGTGGTGTATTAGATGAACAGCAGAGTTCCCAGGTAAAATTAAGACTATAACACTTACAGAGAGTTGATTTTGCAATAAATGTAATTGAACAAAGTGTGTTTTAAATTACCCAGCTGCACACTCCAGGGCAGGGGAAATGTGAAACTATTGTGAAACTCTTTACAAGTACAGGCAACTCTTCCACAGTAATGAAGTACAGTAAAGCAATATTACCTACAATACCTGGTCTATTAAATAAAAATAGTTTTACAGTATTAGAAGATTGCATACCTGATTCCTGGTTGAGGAATATTCAGGATTTACAGGAAGAAAAGGTACCACTGTGGTCTCTGTCACAAGTGTACTGTGATTCTGAGTAGCAAGCCAAACTGCTCAGGAAAGAGGAGAGGGGGGGGGAAAAAAAAAAAAAAGAGGCAATAACCTTCCTGTACTATTTGACAATGTTTCTTGTCAAAAGAATAAAACACCACAATTTCAAACATGAACACAATCAATTCAAAAGAAGGCTTTGTTCCCCCAGGGATTCTCTACTTTGTAGAAAACAAGATTTTTTTTTCAATTAACGTCACCTTCAGACAATGTAAGACAAAGCAACTACCATTACCAGTAATTTCTGAATACCAAAGTACCTTAAACAGAACATAAGCTTGCACTAGCATCTTGTATGTAATGTTACAATTCAAATTTATTTTATATATATTCCAGAAAGCCTTGTTCACCTGCATCTGTTTCCCTCCTGTCAACTTCATCATACACATCCATGGCAAGTTCTTCAAATAAGTGGTTGCTTAGCTAAGGGTAGAAGAGAATAATTACAGTTCGAAAATAAACAGAACCTAGCTAAGACCTTTGTAACACAGAAAATGTAAGAGCACAACTCTGTTCTGCCCTGGCTGTTTTTCAGGCTGCACAGCGAAGTAATCCATTAAGCAGACGTATAAAACCACACGCCTGCTAGATACAGAAACAACAATACTGTTTTACACTTTTCCTTTACTGGTTAATGGATTTTTTTTCCTCTCCCACCTGATCACAAAAAGACCTTGTGTATTTGGGGTGAAGCAGACCTACTGTGGGAATTAGATATCCAAATGCCACTGTAGATGTGGGCTTAACTGAACAGTGTAGCTCACAAAATGCTTGTGTGTTTCAAACTGTGTTCCTGCAGTGGATGGTTCAAGAGAGATACTTGATAACTAACTGATAGTGTAAGCAAGCCTGAACAGATGGCTGATCTTCCTTCTCTGGGACAAGCCATACTAAAAAGGATGAAAACCCGAACACTTTTTCAGGGTTTAGCTTTATTTACAGGAAAACCAGTCACACATTTTGAGAGTTTGAATCCTAAATCCCTAACCAAAAAGCAACTGCCATCATTCTTGAACCCTGATAAAGCCCGTATGTTTACTTGTGTATTGGGTCTGGCTGGGATGGCATTAACTTTCTTCATAGTAGCCCACACGATGCTTGCTGTGTTTTGGATTTGTGGCTAAAACTGTGTTGATAACTACCATTTTGGCTACTGCTGAACAGTGCTTGCACAGCATCAAGGCATTCTCTTCCCCGCCCCCCCCCCAGCAGTAAGTAGGCGCAGGGTGGGCACGAAGCTGGGAGGAGACACAGCCAGGACAGCCGACGTGAATCCACGAAAGCAATATTCCATACCATGGCATGGCATGCTCAGCAATAAAAATTGGGGTGGAGGAAGAAGTAGTTTGTTTTTTTGCTCTCCCTATGCTCTCCCCAGTCCTGCTGGAGGACTGCGTTGGTGCTGGGCTGCTGGCCAGGGTCAACCCACCACGACTTGCAAAAATGCAGGAATCCATCTACTTCTAGCTAGCGATGCATTTAAGTGGCCACTGACAGCATGTTAACAGCAGAAAGCCAGTTCTAAAGCAGGATTCTTATTTGGTTTGCATGGATTACTATTTGAATACCAGTTCTACACATGCTGGCTTGCTTCGCTGGAATTTTCATGACCACTAGCATTACCTTTAGAGAAAAATGGACGCTGTTGAATAGAAGAGCATCACCAGGATTGTTCTTCCCCTAACTGCAAAATTTTTGTCCTTTGATACAATTCGCTTCAGCTAAAAGCTTGAAAGTAGAGGGAAAACATATCCCCACTCTTAACTTGTAGAAGGATTTGGTCACCAACGCTTTAGTAAAACTAGTGAGCTGGCATTACTATCAACTAATTCGCAGACAGTAATGCATTATACTGGTTTTCCAGAAAGTTAAAGGCAAACAGTAACATTTAACATACAGATTTATAAAAAAATACATGAGCGCAAGACAAAGTTTAAGGTTCTGAACTGGGCAGACAGACCTGGAGATACTACCCCAAACGAGACCAACAAATATTTCTTCTCTGTCATCATCTCTGCTCCTCCATTCCTGCTATTTTCAGTTTTTTCCTCCAGACTTTCCACTTGCTAGAGTTGGTATTTATTTATGCAGGAATTTATAGCAGCTGAAACCAGCTTGAAAGATGAAGTGCAGAGTTTGCCACATCTAGACAAAGATGTGTCACACAGCATACATTGGAAGTTTTACTTACAGACTGAAGCTTCTTCTTAGCTGCTTTTGCAAGTTCTGATAAATCTAGACTGCTATGAAAACAAGAAGTGATCATTACATCTACAGCACTTGTTTAAACACAAATTCTATGTTTCAAAAATATATTGAGACTTAATTTTTTAGTATTTTTAATACAGTTTTTTAACACATTGATCTTACTAATACTCCTAATATAGCAACTACCATATTCTTAAAAACTTTTCTAAACAACAATCTTAAACAAAAAAATCCCCAAAATCCTTCGGAATATGAATATCCACATTTGCATAGGTCAAGAAGCAGTCAAGTTGTAGTGCAACAAAATGCCTTCTGTAAGGAATCTGAACAATATGATCACTCTGAGTCCACAGAAAACACACAGTATTTATTCCACTGGGCTCTGCAGGAGGTAGGTGACCATCAGGCTGGCAAATGGCTATAGCAATGGGGCCATGCTTGAAATTATTCTGTACTGATTAGTAAAGAATCTCTTCTACTAGTGTCCAGCCTTGAACATGAGACACAAGATGAAAATTATGTAGTGCAACAGAATTAATCATAAAAGCCACGGATCGGGAAGCTGACAAATTCTGAGTCCGTATTTATACCACCCAGAGGAAGATTTCCCTAACCTACAAGGATGGAAAGGCTCAAATAAAACCTCTGTATGATAAGCTGACATCACAGAGTGTTTGTGTAGGCAGTCACCTAGACAAGAAAAAAAAAACAGACCGACCAGCAGAGGACATCAGGCAGAGGTAAGACAGGTTGTACTGCAGGTCCTGCAATCTAAGCAGCATCTTTGAACGAGTCATTTTCTCTGCCTGTCAACCTCCTTCTCTGTGTAATGAGGCAAATGATACTTACTCTGCTCTGCAAAATACTTTGCACTGAAAATACACAGTATCTTATGCAATAGCTAAACACAACATATCTAAAAAACTACAGATGTTAACACTAAGTATTTTACCAACTATTACATGGTTTCTGTAACTTGTAATTTATTATGGGTTTTTCATCGAAATTTTGCAAGCAAGAAGTTGAACAATAGTTTACTTACAGCCGTCTTATTTCCAATTGCATAGCAATAAAAGAAAAATAGGCACTTATGATTAATACTTGGTATGTTTTATACCCGTATGATTTCATCCATCATAACCAAAAGTTACAAGCACTCAGATGGTCAAAAGTGTAAATATTTTCAGAGAAAAATGTAGCTTTCTTGCAAGTATTAGTTTCAAAATGCTATCAGGAAACTAACTCAAATGGTCCTTACATTACTTACAAAGTCTGTTTCCCAGAAATCCCCATACATGTTCCTTCAATACAGTAAACTTCTATAATTTTCTGGTTTTGTTTAAATGACAATACTCTTTCGTGGGGAAAAAAGCTTCCAAGACTGATAAAGGCAGAATGACAAGAAGCTTACAAGTTGTTTCAGAAAGGAAAGAAAATGTAATTATTAGGGGTTTTTTTTAATTCTGACGTTTTCAGACATGCCATGGAATCAGCAACTTACCTGTCTGCCATCTGAGGTATAACAAAGTGCTGTCCATTTTTATGCTCTAGAGTTGAAAACAAATTGCACTTTAATAGGTTGTTACTGGTCTATAGTTTTCAATGTTGTCAGGATGTACAGCTGGTATTCAGTTTTAGTAAAAGACATAGTAATGAGAAACCCAAGAATATATGCAACAGGCAAACAGAATAATTAATCTTGCATGTAGTTACGCAATTTCCAATTGCGGGAAGCTAGCAAGTCTTAAAAGAAGGTTCCTACCACACTTTCCTGGTGTTATCACACTCTGAATTACAGCTTATCAACTGTACTAAAATTCCATTTAAAAAAAAGATTAAGCTGTAGCATAGCTGCCTTCACCTAATGGCTAAAAATTTTTAAGTGTGCCTTTGTTCAAAAGCTACCCACTTAATTGAATACTCTCCTGCTTTTGCATTTCAGTAAGAAACTCCTTTGAAGAGTTTCTACAATATCTCCTGCAGACTATTCAACATTCACAAAAATCTGTATTTTCCCTGCAATTCATTCCTTGAAGTTAAACAGTACTCATCTGATCTTCTATGTAGGTTTCTCCACACTTTCAGGGGTATTCCATTTATAGAACATATATTTGTGGAAAAACAGAAAGGAATTTAATTTTTAATTTAAGGATACTTAAAATCCTGCAGTTTTATCTGAATTTTAAATGCATTATCACTAATCTTACATCTTATACTTTCTTTAGTTCTTTCTTTATATAATGTTAGAATATTTGAAATGCATATAAAAAACGTAGTAACACTGACACAAACATTATATATCATAGTTTGAACTGTCCTATAACTAACACTGAAAGATCTCGGAGTGTAGGTTTTTTTCTACTTACCTGGTTTTCTGCCACAGAGATAGAAGGCTAACCTGTCTGTGAGTTCATATTGAATTTCAACCAGGCGCTCTGCTAGCTCATGATGCCCACCTTGTCTGGTTTACAGACAAACACACAACACACACACAAAAGCTACATTAGTTATTCACCTTGAGACATACAAAAAATGGTCAGAGAAACAGATTTACTACAAGCTACTGTTCAACACTGCACATGCTTGAGTGTATAAACACAGCCCAGACTCACAGAAGGATATTCAACAGTATGTTCTAGTGGGCAAAAAATCTATAGATAAACTTTTATGAACTTTCCAAAATGAGACAGTGAAAAAAAAAACCTCTGAAAACCTTTACCTACTGCTTTGCTGTAGAAAAAAAGCAGATTATATAGGCTATTTTGAATATGTTATTTACAATGTTCTAGACCATTCTTGAGCTCATGCAGCAAACTCACCCAACTTTACATTTGATTAACAGCACTGAGAATTAGAAATATTCTGGCATCTTGTGTTCTGTGACCAAGTGAACTTATTCAGCCTTAGATTCCATGTACGGCCTCCATTCAAAAGCAGAGCAATAAGGATGATTTATTTAAACAAACATGCAGCTTCTAGTTGATCAGTGATGTCCAATTTTGCACATAAACACAAAAACCTTCAATGCTGTGCTGCAAATCTTGCAGTGCCTCATTACTGCACAAATGATCGGCAGAAACATTCATGTTTAATCTTTCTTGACATGACTGTTGTCTGCCCTTGGGAAGCTTATTGCTTTTCTAAAGGTAGGACTTTCCTGAGGGTGCAGTTCTGCGACTGAATGCGCCTAACAGTTCACTGCCACTAAAAATCCTGGTTCCACCTCCTGCTCTCTGACGCATCTGTGCGGTCCAGCCCCTTCCTATAGCAATTCCCTAGTTAATCTGCACTGCTGGGGTCTACTCAGCTTGCTGAGCTTACAGAAACTCTTCACCTAAGATTACTTTTCTGGGAGCTGCTAGATTGGCACAGCCTGTTTCATTGGGATCACAACTGTTGCCTCAAACATCCAGGAGAATACAGGCTATGAAATGATGAAAATGCTTATTTATACTCTTTATGCATTCGCTCTTCCCAGAAAAAGTACTTATTAGCATTTAACAGTCAAGTTATTTTCAGGACAGAAACATATCTAAGCAGGTTCATCATGCGATTTATGAACATCAATTAATGTGTAAGAGCATTACATATGTCAGAGCCTTCTACCTTGCACAGTCAACCGGAGTTTTTCCATTGGAATCTTGCGTGCCAGGATCAGCACCATAAACTGCTAATAATTCTGCTTGTAAAGTCTGGCCTGCCTTAGCAGCAACATGGAGCGGGGTGTTTCCTTTCTCCTACAAGTTATTAAGAAAAGTATCTACTTAATCAAAGGATCTGAGTAGATGATGACGTGTATCAGCTGAAATCAGTATAAATATTATGAACTGTAAGAAACTGATTGTATATCAAAATAATGAAAAAAGGGTTCATACAGGATGAAAGAAGTTGGCTTGAGCTCCTAAGGAGAGTAATCGCAAACATGTCTCCAGATTCCCTGTCCTTACACTGGAATGGAGTTGCTGAAAAAGAAGCAGGATTGTACTTAATACAGCGGCAGTAACGGTGATTCAGCATTTGTTTTTTCAGCCATAATTTTAGAAACAGGTATGCAAGAATTCTTGCTGCAGCTGTTTGTGTACATGTTTTTTTTCTCCAGGTTAACCTAAATTGATGCCTCTCAGCCATTCACATCTCAGGTATCCATATATATTACCCAAAAAAAGAGTGGCTTCAAGAAGTCAAGCCGTATTTGTTCACATAATAGTACTGAACAGCAACAGTTATCTCAAGTCAAAAGCAACTAATTTAATTCAGTCAGATTTCACTGTTCTGTTACATACAACTTGTAGCTTCTGCAGACTGCCTGGAAAAAACCCAAACATACTAACCTTACTAAGATCTTTGGCAGTAACACTGTCATCTTCACGGCACGGCAAGCGATGAACAAATGCTAACATTTGATATTTAGCTCTAATGAATTCTGCTTTATTGGGACTGTAAAGAGAAACCCAAGCAAGAGAAGGGAAAGGAAATAAATATTAGTGTTTTTGCAATACAGATGCTCTACCAAAAAGGAAAATTCACAAGTAAAGATTACATGAGATCTCTGCATGCTACTAGTAGCAAAGTTAGACACAGAAGAGTATTTTCATAAAAAAACAGTGCAGATTGTTACAAACATCAAAGTATCTGCAGGCTCTAGGATGTAGTGTCTATTTCTTAGAAGTAAACACTGAACTTAAAATTATGCGAACTTAAGATCTATACTTACTATATGCAGTTATTTACATTTTAAAATGAAGCACCATATTCAGTGACAGAAATCTTCCCTCAATTTTTAATTCATCAACCAAACTCTATCATTAGCATCATTCAGTTAACTGAAGCACATGGCACAAGAATTAAATGTCTTTTGATTCAAGTACAACTAAAGGTCCTCACTATTCAAAGCTAGAGAATCCAAGCACTATATTTCAATCTTTGCAATAAATTAAAAAAAATAATCATTGGAAATTAAAAAAGAAAGAACAAATAGCTAGTTTACTCCTGTTCTCTTCCATCAACAAAATATACACAGGTTCCCATGGATACCTTGCTGCTTCTGTCACTGCTGAATAAAATAATCACTCTTCTACCAAAGAAAGTATTTCTCTAACTTGCCACTTACTGCACTTTATCCTGCGGGCTAGCTTTACGCCTTCCGCTCATAACAGAGGCAGGGTCCAGCAACGAATGTTCCCATATGGAGTTAGCACCATTATTATACAGTGTTTCAACCATCTGAAATCCAAAATGTATAGGCAGTAAAGAAATTTTGCTGCTAGCTGCACAGACTGACTAACCAAATACCAGTAATTATTTCCAAGACGACAGCAAGCCAACAGAGTTTCATAATCTGTGTACCAGCATCCCTAACCTACTGGGATATAAGAACCAGGTACATGCCTAGGAGGTTATTATGTGGAATGTAGTAAGAACACCCTTAAAATTCTCTACTCTTTCCAACAGCAGCTCTACTGAAAAGAGAGGCTTGCTATATATTAAAAATTTAGGTTGAAGCACAAGTCTGAAAGAAAAATTGAAGGTGACCTTCTAAAACAAAGGCATCAAATTAAAAAGGCATAGACAATTCTGATATTAGTGGTCCATCACGGCAAAACAAGAGGAATAAAAGGAGACTAACGTACAAAACGAAAGCTTAAAAGGACCAGCCCCTCTCAAACAACAGCTTAGTGATTTAAATTCCATTTTAAAATGTTAAAAAAAATGAATTATCTAGTTTCAATGAAGGAAGACACAGTTTTACTTTTTACCTGCAGCAGTGTTGGAGGCCATGGCGTATGCTTGAGATGCCTCACTTGAGAGATATGACGCCCCAAACTTCGATGAACACTACAGCACTCGTCACAGATTAGAATCCCCCTGTTTATAGATGCCCAACAAGGATCTGAAAAAGGAATCCATTAATTACAACACAGAAGGCAACATGACCTTGTATTTCAAACACAGAGTCTAAAATGAGGAGCCCTGCCTTCTAACCTTAGCTTTACTGCTTAGCCATTATATGAGCTTGTACATGTTACAAGCTTGCTGGGCTCCTGGGGGCTGGGGAAACAGCCCCTGCACTTACTGGGTATGCAGCAACTCCCGGGACAGCAAGGACACCTGCTGTGGAAACTGAAAAAAGCCCCGCTGTTTGCAGTTCTTCCTATGAAAATAGAATACTTTCCCTTGTAAGCATGACAGGACACTAAATTTATTACCTTCTTGAAGTCCTTACTGGTCTTTTAGTGGAGTCCTACAGAAATACGTCTAACAACAGTACCTACTTAACTCTTTTGGAAAACCTCAGAGGTCTGTAAATAAGAAGCGGTAATAGTAGCCATGCTTTTTCACATACTACTACAGTCTTCAGTTCTATATTATTACAATGTTTTTTAATTTCCACATTAGATAGTAAAAGCACTCAAGAGTTTCATATTAAAAAAAGAAAAAAGCAAGATACGTATGTGTCAAGTTAAAGGCTCAGTAAAATAAAAAACTGCCAAGCAAATTAACTTCAACTCTGAATAGATCCAAACTGAAGCCATCTTATAAGCAAACCAGAAAGACAACTGATGGAAGGCAGAAGTAGTAAATAACATACACTAGCTATTCTGTAGCTTCAAGCATCAAAAAGTATAAAACCAAGTAGGAATGATACATCAGACTGAAACTGAATCAGCACAACAGGACACGAAACTGAGGTCCCTCTGCTGCTCTTGGCTCAGGCTTCAGAAGAAACTCCCGTTTTCTGTCAGTGACACGTGAAACTCAACACGTCAAGAACCCTGCAGTAACAGTGACTAGAAAGCCAGATACTCAGATCTAGCACATCCCAGGAGAAAGAAACAGGAATTCAAGATCTCTCCTATTTTGGAAAATTCTTCTTAATTTCAAATCCAGAGATGAGTCTGAGGATAAATAATTCAATACAACATAAGCCTGCTATCTGATGAGAGATCTTCTGCATCCTGTCAGGATACATCTAAGCAACTGTGCATCATAAAAAAGTCTTCTCTGACCCATGCAATAAATTTACTGAATCCCTGAAACATGAGATCTGATCATAGTTGTGGTTTTTAAGCTGAGTTGATGCTGTGTCTGTGCTGAAGGCAACGCAGGCAAACCTGTTCGAACCACAGGCCATGAGGGATAGGAGCATCTATTCACAGATGATAACTATCACAGCCCAGAGCCAAATTAAAGCATATGTTTTAGAAAAAAAACCTAACCTAATTTAAAAAACAAATTAATAACAAGCACACAACCTCCTTATTAAATCATTCCATTATTTTAACAACTTTCACTTCTAAGAAGGAAAAAAAAAAACAATGAAATGAGATGCATTAGCGCTAACCTAACAACCCAAGACTGGAGGCAGCCTTCCAGATT
Source organism: Phaethon lepturus (assembly GCF_000687285.1). Lineage (NCBI taxonomy): Eukaryota > Metazoa > Chordata > Aves > Phaethontiformes > Phaethontidae > Phaethon > Phaethon lepturus. The sequence goes on from NW_010516641.1 coordinate 9,980, forward strand.
AATGAGTCTAGTCCCTTTTCATTACAGAAAACCTTATCACACACTCATTCATAAACTAATGGGATGCTTCTGAAAGCCATTACATTTCTTGTTTAAAGCACTAGTTACACCTGCTTGTGAAACCTCACTCTCTTTTGACTAACAGTCATCACCTTTTTTTTTTTTTCTCTTTACACCCACCTCAATACATAACTTAACCAGCTCCAAACAATGACTGTTTAGCCATTGTAAATAAGCTGCTGTTTATTTGGTCATTTCACAGCAGAAATGGGGCTTTAAAATTCTTCTGAAGAAAAAAAGCTGAGGCCTTGCTTGTAACTTCAGATTGTACATACTACTTAAAAGAAATCATGTTGATGAAAGAGTCTACTCTTATGTAGAATCTGTCAAAAACTGGCACCATTGGAAATGTAGATGGTGTGTTACAAAAAAAGATTACAATACAAGAAAAAAAAAAGATGACAGATTTGGCAATGGAACTGAAAAGTTCGGTACAATGAGACAAGTGAATGCTTTTTGCTCCTGCTGAGCATTGCGGAGGCCAGAGAGAGGATGGACAGTGGCTCAGGCCCCAGTTGAGAAGCCTAAACGATCCGGAACAGAGTGGATTTGACAGCATGCATGATGGAGAATGGACTGATCAAAAACCAGTTAAGCACTGCAACCTGTTTTCTGAGTCACACCTGTTTAACTGAAGGAGTTTATTTTTAAATGAAACTGCACAATGATTTGTAGCCCTTCAATTCAATTCATACCTGGCTTAGTACCATTTACTTGTTCTCAAGTAACAGGTGGGGATGGGAAAGTGAGAAGGAACACAGCCTGCCTGAAGAAACACTGAGAAAGCTGTCAGGTTATGGGAAAATTGGTATTTCAGGTTTAAATTTAGTTAAGTGTTTGTGCTGGAATTCATTTGAATCATTTTTAGAAGATATCCAATTATGGACACATTCAAATTATGCTTAAGCCAATACCAAAATACAACAGGGGAAAAGCTAGAAAGATAGGTCAAATCCGTTTTCAGCAACATGGCAGGGTGATTCAAAACAGGAAGCATGTGATGAAGACAAGCCTGAACCATGAGTGTGAGCAGTGAACTCCTGCCTGAGAATAAGAAGCGTACCAGAAAAGTACACATAAAATCACCTCACGTAAAAGCAAGCTATTCACACTCCGCTGTAGAAAGAAAGTGTCTATTGATGATGTTCAAGGGGCAAGTACTAATTACTCCAGCAGTCAGGCAGCCTGCACTCACTACACCTGATGGGGGTGAAAAGGCTGCAGTCCCTCCAGGTCTCCCGACACAGCTGCACAAACAGCAGCTCCCAGACACCCCCCTGGCAAATTCTCTCTGGTTTAAGTAAAAGGAGGGCTGTGGGTTTGTTTTTTTTTTTTTTTTTAAGAAAGGATTAAGTTACATTTTCCTCATATATATGGATAAGCCAGCAGATTTCTTCACCAAGATCAGGTAACATATCTGACAATGCTATAATGTCAGGACACAACAAAATAAAATGCCAGCTTACAAGATTACCCTAACAGTGATTCCGATACACTGCATAGTCCTGACGAGCTTAACAAATACAAACGCAGTTTTATCTCAGAGTCGTAACACCACTGATGTTTAAAAGCATAGATACGCTACCTTGTATGAAATAGGGACAACTGCCTACATAAAATATGCAAGCGCTATTTATTGTGAAAACAAAATTCTATGAATATAAAATTAAAAATCTCAAATTAATCCCCAGAGAGGTTTTTGGCTGTTTTGTTTTTGTTTTTTTAAACAGAAGTCACATTTTACAAAAATTGCTATCCCTTCTCCCACATCATACCTTCTGGCCATTCAAATGTTATCTACATTACAGTGTTTTAATTCATTTCAGTATGTACGTAAGTAATTATATTGGAAGAACCAGCACAGAACACAAACAACAAAAACTACGTAACTCTGTGAAGGAAAGACAACAAATATGCACAGTTGCTAAAAAAAAAGTAAACTGGACAGTTTTAAATATAAGAACAGCAAAACTACAGATGGTCAGGGAAGGAGATGCAAGTGACTTACTGAAACAAATCTTGTTTTTAGAAAGATCCCAAACTTACCTGCAGCCTAAGACGGACAAGGCGCACGTGTACACAGAACACACACCGAACATACGCTGCTCACTGAACACGTCCAACCCGAGTCCGGCGGACCCTTCAGGACAGCGTTTCTTTGGAAGTTCGGGATCCCTGCACCCAGCTCCGGCCGCGGGGCAAGTCACGCACTGAACAAGTTTAAGTTTTGCTTCCCCCTGACTCGCAGGAGAAGGGACGTCGCCGAGGTCGCCCCGCTGCCACCTCCCCGGGGCCCCGCTCGGGCCGCTGCCCCGCTCGGCGGCACACCACCAGCCTTCGCCCTCCTCCCACCTTCTAGCTCCGAGACCGGGAGACGTCTTTAAGTAAGCCTG
>NW_010516642.1:0-10428 GCF_000687285.1 Phaethon lepturus
GGCTGCCGTGGACGTGCAGGGAGGGCATGCAAACGGTTCGCGGCTGAAACTACGGTTCAGTAGTGCTGCTTGCTGGGGCTGCAGTCTTCCTGGGCAGAAGGCAAGGCCAGGAGAAAAATGGGATACTTGAGCTTCCGTGTGCTATGCATTTGTTTTCTTTTTTTGATTTTCCCCATGCTAGCAGCGGCAGAAATAGGACAGATGCTCCCCTCTCCTCCTCTCTCGAGCACTGTCACTGCACTAATGTCTGACGGCAGTGTGTGCCTTTGAAGTTTGCCTTTTCAGTATTTTCATTCATTTATCACTTTCTTCTCCAGCACACCGTTTGCATCTGGGCTTTGCTCAGAAGGAAGACCGACATCATTTATCATTTAATGGGGCTCGATAGCTCTCTGACAACTAAACATGTTCTTAAAAGCATTAAGGAATTTACAGGCAGCCGTGCCTGAAGGCTACCTTTCTGCCCACTTTAGCTTAGTCAGCAGCAGTTGTAGCTGCAGCTCTCAGGGTGCCTGTAGGCAAACAAAGCATTGACATATAATCAGCAGAAGTATTGTATCCCCTTTTAAACCAAATAGACTTACTCTCTCAACAGGTAGATAAAATTACTACAGCTATAACTGAAATCAAATAAATAACCATTATTCAATCTGGGCTTTTCCAGGCAATGTCAAAATTAAGATCTCATATATTTCCAAAGCAAAATAGAAATGGTTTTATCTTGGTTTTTGTTTTTATGGATTTTATACTATGCAGTAAATCTTACAGAAAAGCACAGGGGTTTACATTCTCACAGACTCTGGACACAGTCACTGAGGGCACCACAGGGATGTGAGTGAGCTGGGGGGGGGGGCCTGCCCTTCCAGAGCACAGATCTCCTGGGGCAAACAGGTCTCAAGGACCCCCTTGGGGCAGGATGCAGAAGTGGCATGTAAAGTGCCCGACCAGGGAAAAATTAAGCATGGGTTTATACTCCACACGAATCAGTGGGACGTAAGGGTTTTGGAGATTCAAGGTCTTACGTTGCATCTTAGCATCAGCTGGGGGGGGGGTCCTGCCCTTCCAGAGCACAGATCTCCTGGTGCAAACAGGTCTCAAGGACCCCCTTGGGGCAGGATGCAGAAGTGGCATGTAAAGTGCCCGACCAGGGAAAAATTAAGCATGGGTTTATACTCCACACGAATCAGTGGGACGTAAGGGTTTTGGAGATTCAAGGTCTTACGTTGCATCTTAGCATCCTTCCACATGAAAAAGTAGATTAGAGGTTCTCTGTATTTCCCTTGCAACCCTATCCCCAAGTTTGGCCTCAACATCTTGTCATGATCCAAGAAGCAAGTGTTACCTTTCATTATGGCCTCAGCATTTTCTAGGAAAAAAGAACCTGCAAGCCTAGCAGTCAGAATCATGACATCAGAAGCGACCATGTTCTGCAAACTCTTTCAGTTAATGAATAAATAAGCATTCTCCAGTGAAGAGGGGCTTCCTAAAACAAGTCCCTGTCAATAAATACCATAGACATATATAGATGCCGTGAGCAGGAGACGTTATTCCTGTGCAGAACGAAGAGGGAAGGAGATTAAGGAACTCTCCATCTGTTTCTCCACTGTGCAGCACGTGGGATATTGCTCAAAATACACTGTGCTCTCTCTTTCTCAAGCCTGGGGAGACAGAGGCTGGCATAGGCATGGCAGGATGGAGCTGGACAGTCTGACTCAAAGTATATTGTTTGCTTGGGGAAGTAGGGAGGCTGCAGGAAAAATCCCTTAGTAAATGGAGCATATGAATGAAACCTGGTCCTCATGCCAAGTTTATTCTGCAGGACTTGATGGATCTAAAAAAGTGCATTAGACAAAACCATTATTGAACTTCTTGATTACATAACAATTTCCTCATCGTATTTCCAAGAATATGAATCTATATTCAAACACCCTCCTACGCTCTCCCACATACCACCCCTTCTCCTTGCTATATCAGCTTCATTACTGAGTATGAAGACAGAAAAAGTATAGGGTATGTTGCCATGAGCAGATAGATCTCATATGCTTACACTGAGGTTTTAGAGCCATCTATGGGATTTGGACAGCCAATTCTCATTAATTTTAATGGCCTTGAAAGTCTCCTGTCTTATGCCTTGACCTTAGTTAGGGTCTTTAGCAGTGCAAAGAACAGATAATCGAGCAATAAATATCACCAAACCTAAATGTCGGGTTAGTCCCTGCTGCCTAAAACTTACCCCGCCCTGTGCTGTCTGGGTGGTGGCATGCACAGTTTTGCTGCCCACAAACTGCTGCTCCCACAGACTCAAGAGAAAGACAGGAAACCTTGGAGCAGCCTGGCGTCTTTGCAGGAGCCCTCTTCCCCAGGGATGAGCACAGACCTTGCCGACACAAAGGATGAAACCCAGGGCCACTCTGACCCAGCAAGCAGGATCAGGCCCAGTGCAGGTGGATATCTCCTGAAGGGTGTGTGGTAGGGGTTGCCTGCCTAGTTTTTGGGGGGATTTGGAGGATGGGGGGATTAACGGCTTGCAAGCTGGCCACATCCCCCCTGCCTCAGGAAGCAGCCGTTGCACACAAACTGGCTACACTTACGCACATAATCAGCTAGCTTGTCTCATTTACATGTGTAATAACCAACATGTATGTACAATCATGCTAATCACTTCAAGGCAACTGCTTTAAATTCGTTCAAAACCTTGCCCTGCCTGTCCTTGGGTTATTTAGCTCTCACAAAGGAACCATAGCAGCAACCCAGAGATTCACTCCGTAAAAATCCTTGTGAAACAGTCAATTTAGTGGAGGAGAAGCTTTTTTCTGGAATCCTGCCCATACATACTGAGACTTGCACTACAAGCCAGTGCTGTCATTAGGAGCCCATCCAATACCCTCTGCAAGTCTCCTAGAAAAGTACCTGATGGGGAATTTCACAATTTATGGTGTGTTTCTACAGGTGAGATGCAAGAGTAAATACAGAAACAAAGAGGAAGGGAAGTACACAGCTTCTCTCGTGCAATCTGTTGGCAAAAATGGTCTGAAAGTTGTGCAGGGAAAAAATAGTCTTAAACCCTGTCAGCTTTATGAGCGGTTTGAGGAGTGTTTGTGATGCTCTGTTGTGGATACCTGCCCAGTAAGACATGGCCTGCCAGGGCTCCTGACCTTAGCTCCAACGGAGCCCATGTGAGGACGGTGGAGAACAGCTCTCATGGATGCGGCACCAGAAATACACGGATTCGTTCCCTCGCCTGCCTCTGCCGCCGATGTGGCCTGTCCTCAGGCCAGTCACTTCAGCCTTTTGTGCCTCCAAGTCTTTTTCCTATGACTCCAAATTCTAGGCTGCAAGGTTTCGCATTGTTTTAGCTACGTGTTTTATAGGACCTACCGCAGGCATGGGGCATCCAAGTCAGAAGCTCTGGATGCGCCTGCAGTGATATTGGAGGTGCCTTCCCCAGCCCCCATAACAAGCCAACATATGCCAGATAAGCCAGCAGCAAGACCTCGGAGGGGGCTACAGCTAGCTCCGTAAGTAGGAAGCTGCACATTTCAGCAGCATTCACAAAATCTAACGAACACGGCCCCGACGCTTAATTTTCCTGTCCCTGTCCCTTCTGCGCTCTAGGGACCTTTCTGTGCTTGAGCCTGTTCAACCTCAGCTCTTTGATTGCCAGTCCAAAAGTTTTCACCAGCACAAGGCCATGTTGCATGTTTTTTAAGGAATCATGAAAACTGGGGCTACGGGAGGAGGCCCTCTCCCCATGCTTGCTTCCATTTCAAGCAGCAGGTAGCAGCCGATGCAGCAGCGAGGTTTTGGGTCAGTGCTCTGCAGCAGGGACAACAGGCACTTTTTTCCAGTGACCACTTGCCTAAAGCAGCTGGAGCCTCATTCACTGCAGAGGGATCGTTCCTGCTCAAGTCCAAACTTGTCCCATTGGCTTTTCTCGTTAACGAGAAGTGAATCTGGAAGAGGAAAGGCCAGGAATTGAATGAAAAGGCTGCCTGCCACACAGAGAATCTCTAGAGGCATTCTTGGTGGCATAAATGTCTTTCCTTCAGCTTTCTGTCTCTCATCGCTAACGGTGGAAAACACGAAAGCTGCCAAGCTAGAGGTTCGGTATGGCCAAGATAGGAAACCTTATTAGACAGACAGACGGTGATTTCCATAATCCGAAATCCCAGACTGTAAATACATTGGGATAGAGCCTTGTGCCACTGAATGCAGTGCTAATGCCTGACAGCAGCAGCTGGATCCAGTTTTCTGTGGACAGCTGCTCCCTGGGTGGTTTTTGGTGGATGGTGGATGCTACCAGGACAAGGTATGCTTTATAGAAGGAGGAGGATCCTCTAAACCCCGCTGGAGATATTTCATCTCCCAGTTTTTTGTACTTTCCAACTGAAAAGTACTTTACATACCTGAGGACAGTCAACTCACAGAAGTTTTTCTCAGCCTGGCAAGATTCTCAAAGATGTATGATTGCAGATCAATAAGGAGAAAAAGCTGTATCTTAGGAGCACAGGTGACATCTTGCTGCAACTTGCAGGAGAAATGATAAATGTCTCCTCTCTATTTATTGCTTATCTCTGTGGCTAAATCTGCTAAACCAAAAACAAATTTTACCCTCAGATCTCCTACTTTTCAAATTTATATTCAGCTGGCATTGCCTTGATCTTCAAAGCAGGAAGGTATATCAAAGGAAACAGAAGGTTTGACACCAATTACTGCTGCTGGATGCCATCCGCTGAATAAAGATGGAGTATTAATATTTACACTGAAAGTGAAGGAGATAAAACACACTAGGTACATCTAGGTCTACAAATAAGCCCTTCTGTCTATAGTGGGCAGAGATAAAACCAAGCAAAAGATTGAATTTACCATTGAAAACATCCCCACACCAAACATTGGGTTCTAAACAAAGCAATGACAGCAAAAACACTAAAAGAGCCTTCTAGGAAAGCAAATCAGGCTCCCTGCTTCTCGGGAGTATTACTTGGTCTTCAGGACATGGTCTTTTGAAACAACCAACCATGCAGAAGTAGTGCATGACATGAGACACTTTACTTACATTTTATTCTCTGGAGTTTGAAGCCATCGGTTCAAGCACTTTTCCCTGCGTTCCTCTCTGCTTCTCTTCATCCCGTGGTTCTTCCTACTTTTTTGCATGCCCTAAGTCTTTCCCGAGCGTCTTTGGCTCGTTGAGAAGTCTCTCAACAAAGCAAACCCCACCTTGTGGGGTTGCTCGTATTTCAGCAGCAAATTTATGGAAGAGGAAGGTAGCGAGGAGGAGGTGAGCGGTCCGCCAGCACTGTGAGGGTGCACAGCACAGATAACAACATTCTTTTAGGTAACCTGTTTCAAAAGGAAAAGGAAGTTTCCCAGCATTTTTCCTGGCAGCAATTTAGTAACTGAAAGTGAGACCATTCTAAAATTCCCAGTACTAGAGCATTGCATAAGAGGCTATTTACACCATTCACTTCTTCCATCTAATCCAATTTAGAAAATGAAGCCAGAGTGTTCAATGGAGCTAATTTTTGTTTCTAGTCAAATCTCATTCTTCAGATTAAATTACTAGGTCTGCAGTGTCATGTACAAATCAAAGTTATAGAGTACATTTTAGTGAGTTTAAAAGGTAAATTATTTTATTACGTTGATTTGGAAGGGCTTTTTTTAACAGCAAGTGGATTTTAAAACACTTGTTGAAATCAAAATTTCAAAATTGAAGCTCTTGCCTTCAGTTTAGATTTTTTGAAGGCTTTTCTCCTAAAGCCATAGCTTAATCTTGCTATATGAATTAAATTCAAGTGAAGCTTCCAGCCTTTATAGACCATTTCTGCCTTTCAACTCTGGAGAAGAGGCAAGGCTCTTCTGGAGAAGACCACGGTGTTTCTGAACCGTATTGGATCTGCATGTTTCTCCTAGAGCAGCAAGGCTTGTTCCACTGTAGTGACTGTCCGTTTAGGGATAAATGTTCAGAACTCTGATATTTCCTGACTGTTAGGATGGCTGTGCTGGGCTTGGCTGAAGAGAAATCCTGCAAGAATCTCTTTGTCCGGTGCCCCAGGTGGTAACTGGATGTTCTGGTATTGTGAGGCTGGCTGAGAAAGGTCACCGTGAGGAAACCTAAAGTCTACTTACATGGGCAAGGAAGGAGTGTGTCAGATTTGCAATTCATGATGCAGAACTCTTGTCATACGTTTTATAATGCATTGCTTAATATCGTGTGTCTAGTCATCATGCACAGACGTTGCAGCTGATTTCATGCTGCTTTTCTATCAAGCAGGAGAAAAGCGAGCATAAGGGACCGGCTTACACTGAAATGAATACAAAAAACATTAGTCACATATACGTGTGTTTTGAAATCATTGCTGTGTTTTGGCAGTAACCTAAGAAACTAGATATAATCCCACTCAATTAACGAACTAGAGAAAGAATTCACTAGTAGGAAAAAAACACTCCTCAAATTGTCTGTCAGCTCTAAAACCTCCCTAAAATGACTTTAAAAGATGTAATTAGGGAAGACTGGAAAGTATAGCATTAATGTCTATGTAAAACAGGTATGGAAGGACAGCTGGCCTACACCCTCTGAAAGCTGCAAACAAATATATTTGTAATTTAGCACTTCACGCTTTCTGGCTCTGCATAGAATCGGTGGCCCAGGATCAGATCAGATTTATGTGGATTTTTAGAGAGGCTGCTCACTGCAGACCCTTCTCCTTTCATTGCACTCTTTAGCCCAAGAGCGGGTTTCTGATAATGGATGAGCTCTCCAGTGGTTGGACCTGCCCTGCCTTGATGGTCTCAGTGTTGTGCAGTTTGGTTTGCCTGGATGAGTTTGCTCTTGCCCCTGGTTGCGATGAGGAGCTAGGATGGCCGGTCGGTCGCATGCAGAGTAGCTCAGAGCTCAAAATGTTTTAGAAAGCTTGGTAAAGCTTTCATGTATTTCACAACCGTCAAGTTTCAAATTAGAGATGAGTCATTTTAAAAGGGTGTATTACTTTTATGTTTATATGTACACACGTCTCTGTAATTAGCCATAGGCACTCAAAATTACAGATGCGACTGTGCATTAAATGGAGGACATCATTCTGATGGAATCTTGCCTTCACAATTGTATTCCTTCTTGCTTAGCTTTCAGACACTGTTGTCCAGATGGGCTTTGCTGGGCACCTAATTAGTAGTTAATCAAAAGCTTCTGCTGATAACTGCTACACAGCCCTCGTGGCATCCTAGCTGCTTGGGGCATGTTCCTTGACTACACATAGATGAAGGCACAGGAGTTGAAGTAGATGCTTTATCTCATCTCCTTTATGCATCTGACATAAAAAGCAGCTTCCAAAATAAAATCACCTCAGGATGCATTGGTTATCTGACTTCTGTGTACTAAGAGCAAAATTAGTCTCAAAGTGTGTAAGTGGAAATACAGCCATGCACTAATGGTAATGATAGCGTAATATAGTCTGAGATGAACTCACCATTTTCTCTTTCCTTTGCAGATTTTGGCAATCATTTCCATCATGTTTATTGTACTATCTACAATTGCCTTGTCCCTTAACACACTTCCTGAATTACAAGGCGTGGATGAATTTGGGCAGACCACAGATAACCCCCAACTTGCCCACGTGGAAGCGGTGTGCATTGCATGGTTTACAATGGAATACCTCTTGCGGTTCCTATCCTCACCTAAGAAATGGAAGTTTTTCAAAGGCCCACTGAATGCTATTGATTTGCTAGCTATCTTACCGTACTATGTCACTATCTTCCTCACAGAATCCAATAAAAGTGTACTTCAGTTCCAAAATGTACGACGAGTGGTCCAAATATTTCGGATTATGAGGATACTGCGGATTCTAAAGCTCGCCCGGCACTCAACAGGTTTACAGTCCTTGGGGTTTACACTGAGGAGGAGTTACAATGAGCTTGGATTGCTCATCTTGTTTTTGGCCATGGGCATTATGATCTTTTCCAGTTTAGTGTTTTTTGCAGAAAAGGATGAGGATGATACAAAATTCAAGAGCATCCCAGCTTCTTTCTGGTGGGCAACAATCACCATGACAACAGTAGGCTATGGAGACATCTACCCCAAAACACTTCTAGGTAAAATAGTAGGAGGACTATGCTGCATTGCTGGAGTACTGGTGATCGCTCTTCCCATCCCAATTATTGTCAATAACTTCTCAGAGTTCTACAAAGAGCAGAAGAGGCAGGAGAAAGCCATTAAGCGCAGGGAAGCTCTTGAAAGAGCAAAAAGGAATGGCAGTATTGTTTCCATGAACATGAAGGATGCGTTTGCCCGTAGTATAGAACTCATGGACATTGTGGTTGAAAAGAACGGAGAAAACATAGCCAAAAAGGATAAAGTTCAGGACAATCATTTATCTCCCAGCAAATGGAAATGGACCAAGAGAACGCTCTCTGAAACTAGCTCTAGTAAATCTTTTGAAACTAAGGAACAAGGATCTCCAGAAAAAGCCAGGTCATCTTCAAGTCCCCAGCACCTGAATGTCCAACAGCTAGAGGACATGTATAACAAAATGGCAAAGACTCAGTCCCAGCCAAACCTTAATACTAAAGAGTCGAGTCAGCCTGGAAAGCAAAAGGAAGAGCTAGAAATGGAAACCCTTCCTGGCCCTATGGTGCCCTTGCTGACAACTCGTGCTGATGGGATCATTGACATGAGGAGCATGTCCAGCATCGACAGCTTCATAAGTTGTGCAGCAGAGTTCCCTGATTCTGGGAGGTTTTCCCACAGCCCACTCGCTACCCTTCCCTGCAAAGGTGGCATTAACGTGATTCAGGAGCAGAGCAGGCCAGAGGGGAGCGGTGCCAGGTTTGTGGAAATGAACCCAAGCTCCGAAGGCAGCCACCGTTCGGCATTTTTCATAGAAAGTCCCAAAAGCTCCATAAAGGCCAGTAACCCTTTAAAACTAAGATCTCTCAAAGTGAACTTCATGGAAGAGGACACCAGCACATTAGTACCAGCATCAAATATACTGAGAATATATCCAGACCCTCTGAAGAGCCGGGGAGCTGCTGCTGCGGCCACAGATACTTCCTTACTCTCTGACAGATCTCTCATGAGCCCAGAAACCTCGATCTACACAACCGCAAGTGCGAGAACACCCCCAAAGTCACCAGAGACACAGACAGCCATAGCTTTCAACTTCCACGATGCTGGTATACACAAATATATAGATGCTGACACTGATGACGAAGGTCAGCTGCTTTATGATTCAAGTCCACCCGGAAATGTGAGTCCCAAGTACAATGTTACAAACAGTGGCTATCTAAAGCAAAAGGACACTGCTTATAGAACAGAGAAGAACCATCTAGAAGCTGCTGCTTTACCCACCTCCCCTAAGCTGATAGGGCAAAACTGCATTTACTCCATGGAAGGTATTACTGGAAGAACCCAGGGCAATCAGGAGACTGTCAGACTAGAAAATCACATTTCCCCAGAAGTCCATGTATTACCAGGCAGCGGAGGACATGCTAACACACATGATCAAAGCATCTGAGATGGGCTCCAAAAGAATTTACTGAAGGTTTAAAGGAATGTCTTTACAGTCGACACAAAAAAAAGAGCTTCTGCATGGCATGAACTTGGCTGAAACAAGCCACCTGTTTCTAAAAGTCTGGGGGAGGTCCAGTGTGGGTTTGTGAAAATGTCCTTCTTTGAAACAACTCTAAAGACATTGCCCACATCAGTCAAAAATAAGGATTGCAAATCATGATCACACATTGATCTCCTTTCATGTTGTCCAGTGAAGCCAATGTGACCAAATATCCATCCATTCCCCTTGAACGCTAGAGCTCCTTTTGGAAATATTAACATCTGATTTGCGTTAGTTCCATAAAGGATGCCAAGGCAGCCAGATTTGAACTCTGGAATAAATTGCTGGGGTTGGTATAAAGCTATCAAAAACACAATGCTCACAGCTTCAGGGCAGCTGTTCCCCATCTACAGCTTTCCTTGATGGATATTGTGTCTAAAGGTAACAGGGAACACTTGCATTATTGGAAAATCCAAGCGAAAACCATTTAAAACAAATAACGGTCTAGAGAAACCGATTATTAAAATGCTCTGTGTGTGTTTAACAATACGATATCCTGTAGGACCTGACGTTTTCTTTTGAAATATCAGCAGGGTGAGTTGCACCACTTGTATCGAATTCCAAACATCCCCTAGGACGTAGTGAAACTTGCACTTACTCCCTGCGAAAAATCAGTACCTGCCCCAGGGCCAGCGCGTGGCCCTCGGGGGACCCACAGCCCACGCTGGGAAGGTGCGAAGGAGCCATGCAGAAGCAGGAATCTCCGGAGGCATCGCAGCCAGACTCCCTTCCCGGTGCCGGGGAGCGTAGGGCTGGAAGGAGAGCTCGGCTCTCGCCCTACCCCTCCGCGGAAGGGAGACGCTCGCTGCCCTGCCCCGTGGGGACG
>NW_010516643.1:0-9091 GCF_000687285.1 Phaethon lepturus
GAGCCAACCGCCGCCCTCACCCGCGGGGCAGCTTGGTCCGAGGTGAAGTTTGCCCCCCGGAGAGCCCACCGAAGGGCCTTGTTTTATGAATACAATATCCTTGCTTGAGCCTGCCAGCCGCCGCGTTATGCATTAGCGGTTTTAAGTGGCTGGCTTGAAACACGTCTGTCATTTTGAGGGCCAATGACAGAAGCAGCACAAAGTACTTGGGCCAGACGCTCCAGTGACGGGACTCGGCCCGGCTGTAGCCTGTTCAGCGTTGACAATTTCCGCTAGTTGAAGAACTGACCTAGCACCTACATAAATGCCCACATTCCAGGGGGACGTGCTGTCTCCTGCATAATTTATACAGTTGTGCTTCGAGGCTGTGCGGCACAGAAATGAAGACAAAGTCCTTTGTCAACGCTCACGTGTATTCTGATTGAAAAGGAAGCCTGTGAAGTGAGCCAAGGTTTTCTAAAGTCTAGATGCTCGCTACTACCTTTTACGGGGGTGACTCAAAGCGTCCCCAGTGTGCCGAACGTTTCTGCGGCACTTGGGTAAAGCAAGGGCCCTGCCTCTGTGGTCGTGACGAGTTTCAATCAGAAAAGCAACAACCCTTCTATCAATGTCAAAGACTAAATAAGTTTGACTATATGCTGATGTTCTTCAAATTGTTTCTACTAGCAATAGTTCTGGATGGTTTGTTTTGGGGGAATTAATGATGATACACCAAGGTCGTTGTACCTCTGCTGTAGTGAACAGATGTTAACATATTAGTGCCACCTTCTTGTGCTGCACTGAGCAAGAGCTACTCCTGGTTGTCATTGTATGAGGCGAGGCAAAACCAGCCAAACAAAAAAGACCGGTCTAATAAATTTGGTCTAAAACAAACATTTAAAAAAAAGTGCTACTGCACTTTCAAAAGCCATTGCTCTGTATCATCCTCAGCAAAACACCTCACTCATTTTTTCTAAAGCAACCCAAAGCTAGCAGAATAAGAAACCAAATTTTTTTTCCTCTCGGCAGTATAGACCATTTTCAATGCCATTTGTAAGCTGCCTATTTATTCCTGACATTCACAGCTTGAATATATCTCCAGTTCATGTTGCTCTGCTACACAAAGGTAGAAATAATCAAGTATTTTTCCACCTTTTTGCTGGAAGGATTCAGAGCTGGTCGTGGTTATCCATAGCTCTGTTAAGCTGGTATGAGCTAATTGTGGTAAACTCTGCTAAGGAGTAAGACATAAATACTTACGAAGACTACAGTTAGTAGAGAAAGCAGTAGCTTGCTGACTGGGAGAGAGGAGGACTGGTGTAGGTCAATGTACAAAGGTAAAATAAGACATTTTGACCCATAAATCCCTGTTGCTCGGGTCTTCTTTAAACCAAATTTCTTTCCTTCTCTCTATACCTCATGTCATACTATGGCAGGCCCAGATGGTTGAGGTCCTTGATCTAAGCTTCCCACCTTTGTTTAAGAAGTGAGTTGTCAGGATATTCTTAAGCAAGGCAACATAGTCACTGGAGCCTGGTCTTGGTGATCTTTGGGATACGCTACAAAAAAAGGGCTTCTTTTTCTGGGCAAGAGAACAGGTCTTCATTGATGTAGAGACCGTTTCACCTAGCGTGCCCGATTGTCTCTCTCTAGAGGGCAACTAAATTTTACAACTGACATTATGGATGTCTGTGGTTAAAATGTGCGTGGCCTAAAGCAAAGACGTGAATGTTAAACTGAAATAAAAACTTTCTTCTTAATAATCTTGTAGGAACAACACATTTGATAGTGCATTAAAAAAAGGGCTGGGGATAGATCAGTATGATGAAAGCAGTGAGGTACTTCACCAGGATAAAGCAATACACAGGCCCTTTACTTCACAGGGAAGTTTAAGATTTTTGGTCAGTGTTGCTTAAGTTTTAACTACTTAAATTACTTTCAACTAATTTTGTTAGATTTGGAGGGTATTACTAGAAAATGCATTGTGTAAAAGGCCTCAGTGCCCTAAGAGTTAGCTACAGAGAACAAAAGTGCCATGTGTCAGAAAATTCAGAATTTTGAGTCATATTTTTCAATATCTAACTTCAGACAAAACAACAATCGCTATAGCTGGGAAATGGATAGCAATTCTTCCATCATTCTGTCCCCTAACACAGGACTTAACATCAGCACAGCTTGAAAGTCCATTTAAAATGTGGCAGGGTTGTAAAAAGCTCTTAGCATAAGCATTTCCTAAGAGGAATTCTCCTCTGCTTCTAAGCTACAGCTGTTGCTTATTCGATATTGATAGGCATACAAAATAAAAGACCTGTATCACTCAGTGTCTCAAACCTGTATGCAAAGCTATTTAAAATCCTTTACTCTGGATTTCTCGTCATTAGTAGGTTTATACCTGTCTTTTGGCTGTATATTTAATACTGGCAAGCTTTCTCTTCTGTAAACTATGACAATCAATAGATTTGAAATTTTTGCCAGGGCAGTAAGAAAATCATGCAATGCATTATGTAAAATACTTTAAATATGGACACAACTGCAAGCCTTCATTAGGAAGCAGAAACTGTCAACAAGCAACACCTAGTCTTCTCCTCATGAGATGATTCTCTGACTTTAAAGGTATGGTTAAAAAACAGGATATATATTATTCTGTACATTTCAGCATTTAAGTCTGAACAATGTAATAAAATTCATTCACAAGTGGTATCTCCCTCAAGGGTCCTGCAAGAAATGGTTTTGGTTTTTGGAACCTTCCCTGTGTCAAAAAAATTTCAAAAATGAATCAGCTTTTCTTTAAGCTCTCTGCTCCAGAGTTTATGTACAGTGAATGATTAAAAAAAATTAAGAAATCCATGTGAAAGCTTTTCAATGTACCTCTTAAAAATCCTTCATCAGAATCTCCAATCCTTTACAGTAGCTCTAATACTCTAGTCAGGGCTTGTTGAAAAGCCCTTGCAGACTGGAAAAGCAGTGTTCAACTGCCTCCAGTTCTGTTTTATCCAGTGAAAACTAAGGATCATGGAACAGCATCCTCAAGGAATTATGTTTACATTTTGACAAAAGGAAAAAAAAAAAAGTGAGGTTCCTGAAGAAGTACCAGTACCAAAGGCGACCTCCTTGCATCTCAGTTTCCACTTCTCTTTTCACAAAGTACCTATATTCCTGTATAAACAAAATTCTAGCAGACTGATGAATGTTCTTCACTTAAGCCAACTCTGCCTGACCTGCACGCTGATCTCAACCCAGGTGTGACTCTTTCAAAGCAGATGACAGCTCTCCTGTTATCCCCATCTCCTCAAGGTGAACCTTGAGTCAGGTCCTTACATCTGTTTAGACCGAAGCAACATTATAGGGCTCCATCAGTTCAAGCTGACAAGCCAGAAAAAAAAAAAAAAATAAAAACATCACCACCTCTAAAAAAACTCAAAAAACAACCACCAGATCCTGTAGAAAGAAGTCACATCAATATAAAACAAAGAAATTTAGTTTCACTTAGATGGGATTTTAATGGTAAGTTAACATTTTAAAATAAAAAGCAAACAAGAGCATCACTCAACCAACAAAGAATGCACCAAACCGCAGCGAAAATGGATCCAGGACCACACAGGTGTATGCAAGTGCACACTGCCTGGAAAGCGTGGTGTGCTGTGGCCTTTGGAAAGCTACATGGCACATAACTTGTGCATATACATACTGTCAACTCCATTTTTTCCTCTGATATTTAATTAAAACGGAGGTGACTGGTTTAAATCATGGCCAGGTTATCAAGCGATGTTTCAGGAGTAAAATCAAAATTATAACACAACCTGTACCAAAGCAAATGAGGCTGAGGTCACCAGACTAAAGGAAGTAGCTTATAAAATAGCAGTAAGGTTTAGTGCTGGCAAGTCCTGGCATAGCAGGTGATTTCTACTTCAGCTGTTACTAAGAAACAAACTTTACGAGAGTTCTGTTTTTCACTTCAGTTTTTCTTAATAATCATCGTCATTGTTCCACAGTCTAATAAAGTGAAGCTCTTGCCTGTGATTTGATTTCACCGACTCTAGGCTGGTTGTTATCCCCACAGTGCTGTGGGTGCCCATTTCTGCTGATGTACTCGGGCACCCCAACACCCCGCTCAGGCGCAGATAACTGGACCCCTCACCACAAAGCGGGGAGGGCAGCACGGGAGCAGAGCGGCTCCTAGGGCTGCCTGGCTGGTCCTTCTCTCAAAGGTGAACTGACGTTGTCGGGTAGACATAAATTGCAGCTCAAACATGAATCTGGATGTCATTTCCAGTGCTGAGGGAAGTTTAGATGACGTAGCCAATCCAACAAAACGGTACGCTACTCGCAAGCTACTCGTGGGTAGGCATGAAGGGCAGGGGGTTGCATGGAATTAGTCCTCTGTGGAAATCCCACAGCACTAAACGTTGCTCAGATTTGTGTGTGTATTTGTGTTACTGACAGCCACCTTCCACTGTACTTGTTTTAAAATGACTTGTCTCTATACACCAGTGTTCCCATCAGTCCATATTGTTAATTTTTTATTTCTCAGTCAAGAATTCATGGAGGTTAGTGTGACATTGCTGCAAATATCCCCACAGCCTAGCAATGTAAATAATGGATACGACTCCAGAAATATCAGCCAGCCTCTTATTGTTCTGGGAAACTTAAATCACGGCTGCCTGAACTCACCTACTAGTAAACAAATGGGCTTCTCTCTGCACAGCACTAAATCCTTCATCTTTCAAGAAAATCATGTTATTGAAATGAATGTAGTTTCAGTAAGCGCATACAGATATTTAGCTGCAATAAAGCTTGCAAAGATGCACTGAATGCACCTTTTTTTCTCTTTAAAAGCAAATTTTCAAACGCTAACAAATTTTCAGAAGCTCTAGTGAAGTTTACCACATAGTTAATGGACTTCATTCCACATCTCCATAAACTACATATCCTTCTTCTACACTTCTCCTAATTTCTGTCATTTATTTAAAAATCTTATAATGAACAGCAATTATTGAAAACCTATTTGTTCCTCCCATTTTCCATTTAACCTCACTGATTCTAGCCTCTCATCTCCTTTGGCACTGCAAAGTATTTTTACAGCATTACCAACAGAACATATTTGCTAGATCTCCACTAATTAATTTTCTATGAACCTTTGAACATGAAAAAATAACACATTTCTACATGAAAAATGAATTATATTTTCTCTATTTCCTTACAAATTTACATTCTGAGCTCATCTGTGCCACATATTCTTTATGGATAATGAGCAAGGCATCTTCACTTAGCTGTCACTGTAGAAGTGAAATGTTTACAGTGTGCACACTGGAGATTCTGGCAGCTTAGATTCTAAGAATACTTTCTTATTCACGACAATAAGCATTGCCTTAAATTTCTCTTACACAGGAACAAAAGAGTGATTTGAAAACATCCTTGAACTTTGCTTGCCCATAGTAATGCTGTTTTACGAACTGTTAGTTTAGATACATCACACTAATGACATGTTTCATGAGATGTGACAAAGACTGTTAGCCACCTTAATGTCACGCAGAATTTCTTGGGACACTGCAAATATCTCTTAATTAATGTCTTCATTACGAAGCTTACAAGCAGAATACCCATCATACAACTTAAAAGCATATACTTTCACCATATTTTTTCTGTAACATTTGGGGGATACGCTACTGACATAAAAAAGAAAGCTCAAGCATGAGTCTCATGCTAGTTTTGAGCAGGAGACTTCGCTAATTAACGAAAAATATTTCTCTTTAATTACCTCTCCCAAGTTATTCTTTAGCAAAGTATATAATATACCTGTTGTAAAAATTATTTTAAGATTTCATTTATGTGCACACAACCAGTTACAGGCTTACAGTGACATCCTTAAGCCTGTGGGCTTTATTGAACCAGGTCCTGGAAACAAAAAAAATCTTTTATACTTAGTTCTTAGAAAACCTCATATAGTTTGAATAAATCTTTAGAATGTGACCAAAAGAACCTCACACAAGATTGTCTTTCATTGAAACCATAATGTATGACTCATGTAGATACAGTTCGAAGGTTATTGCTGTCAAGTTTTGAACTTGTGCTATAAAAGACATGAAAAAGTGACAGATTCTTCTCATCAGAAAGAAGTGCCTGCATACAGCCTTCTGCAGATCCTTCCTTCAGAAGCTTAGCTCTTCAATTAACCTGAGCATACTCGAACCTACTGGGATTGTTTTCTGTAATCAATCAACTTTCCAAGGGTAATTATTAGCATAGTCTTTAATTAAATGGATTAGATCATTTGGACACCTTCTAAAGAAAATTCAGTTATTGAATGCTGACAATTCAAATATTTCCAATGCCTTTTCGCATTCCGATTTAGAAAAAGATTGATTCTCAAGGCTGATGTGGATTTCTTTTGCTCCTGTAACAATATCGTTGTGAGAACATGTCAGTCAGAACTCCTGTTTTCCTATAAATAATAATTTGCAGATGTACATATTCCTGTCTAAAATCAGTCATAAATTTTCTTCCCTATATTTACTATTTCTAAATGAATTTTTAAAATATATTTACAATTACATTTGAAGTATATTATTACTCTAAAACGACCATTGGGAGTAATCACATTTTGTAGAGCGCGGCAACTTTTGCCATTGTAGGTATGCTGGTAGAGTGACTCTTTTGACATTTCAGCAGTGTTTATTGCTTATATTATTTCCCCTAGAAAACTGTATCAGGAAAAAGATATTTTTGTTGCATAAAATGCCAGTACAGTGGGTGGAATAGCAAATCTAAGCCTTCTCCAATATACATCAAAATCCCAATCTAAAGCAAAGATGTTATCAGACAAGTAACAATGTCAATTAACATGTGATTCAGTAACATCTTTAATATTTTCTCCACCTTAATAGTAAATGAAATAATTTAAAACTATTTCTTGCCAATGATACAGCCCCACAGCCTTTTTAAATAATAAATTGTTAAGTGAATCTCATGTATCTGAACTGGTAATTCTGCATACACAAACTCTGAATTCCAGCATTCTCTCCAATACCTCGTTAACACCTTGTATAGTGAATGGAAAAGTACTTTCAGAATGACACCGGAGAGCCAGAGAAAGAAAAGTCATCCTCCATTCTGTGGCGAGGTTAAATACAATGCAACTAAGCAGTAGCAAAAGAAAGCAAGGATTTTCCAGGATTTTGTGTGAACAATAGAAAATTGTACATAGTATTTCTTTTTGTAAACCCAATGCCCCTCTACCTGTTGTGGAACAGAATTTAAAGTAATTATAGCAACAGTCAGGAGACAAATTATTGTAACAGATTCTGATACAATAGCGTTAGATCTTCAGAAGAACTGTTAAGGACCCTGACAAAATCAAAGCAAGCAAGCAACTAGCAGGAGATCCAGTAAAGCTAAAATTATTCTCTTTAGCCTTAGTTTTTGATGCCTGTGTTCTCTGTTTGCAAGTTAAGAGATGCAAATATCTTGAATCAAACGTGAAGAAACCAAAAAGTCCATTTTCCCACTCAAGTCTCAAATCAAAAGAAAAAAGTGTATGTTCCAATTCAAAGTTCAATTTGGAGAGTTCAGTTCAGACTCAAACCTATGCAGCAAAGTTAGTAGCCTTCTGCATTGTCTTTTCATTAAGATGGATGTATTTTACCCCTAAAATTTAGCTTCTCTCCTCTGAGTCTGTGAGACTCTAAACCTTTCCATACCGCCATATAGGAAAACTCAGTGCGGCTGATGTGCAACAGACCACCATAACGAGTCACAGAACGCCCAACAGAAATCTAAAACAAAAATTAGGCTTAAATTTGCATTAAAATCATAAGTAAAAAATAATGACCACACTCACGCCCCCACCCCTAGCAACATACGGTACAAGAAATGAGGCATTCTCTGCTTTCTGGTGGCAGAATTTTCTACAGAAAAATGTAGGATAAATAACTTCTACAAGAAACTGATTCAATCTGAATTGTGTCTGCATTTAGAGCATAATACAAAGTTCAGCTTTAAAAAAAAAAATCACATCCCTCCTTACCTGGGAGAAGATTTGAAAGACCTATTTCCTAGAAAGTATTACACAATATTATTTTCTACTGCTGTGTACGCTTACAGAAAACTTATTGTCAGAAAAACACTTGACATTTTTCTCCTTAGTTCTTTTTCTGTGCAAAGAGATTTCAAAATAATTAAAACATTTTTCTTGATTTCCCCACTGTAAAGGATACTAGGAGAGTCTGACTAGAAGAAAACATGTATTATTGATTTTTCTGGCATTCTTACTTGTGAAGAGGCATATTCAATTTCTTCTTTCAAGGAGGGGATCACTGATAGCTATTATCCTGCTGGAAAGGGAGGTAGTTGTGTTTTTTCTGTATTGTTCCTCTGTACTCACATGTAACATGTTACTTGCTATTGTGTCTTACAAGAAGGTTCATAATACAGGAACGAGAAAACCAGAAAACTTTCGTCATGATCAAAATAAATATGTCTATCCAAATGATGCTAACAGACATAATTCCAAATGCCCACGTAAATAAAGACATTAATTTGAAAGAATGAGGTGACGTAAAAAGAAATTATCTTAAGGCTGATAATGGGAAAACTTCCTCATTGTAATAGTGACTTAAATATTGCTTTGATCACCTGAACAAATTACATATAAACATCTTGAAAAAAAGTGCTTAAATCCAACCCCTAACATTTTTAACATAATCTAAAGCAAAACTATAGAACAAAGTCCCACCTTGCCCCACCCCCAAAAGGACTCAACTACCTCCATTCTATGTCTGTTATTTCTTTTCCCTTCTTAAATCCAGCTTATATCACACCACTAGTTTAGAGAATAATCAGGTAGAAGATCATCCTAGTGTAACTGAAGAGCAAGAGGAGACCCAGCTGTTGGTTAAGCTGGAGGCGAAAATTATTTAATGTGCCACGATAAGAATCAGTCTTGAAACCAGACACCTCATAGCATCATTAAGTAATTCTGTACTGGAATAACTATGCTTCTATGATGAGGGAAATCAGCTATAGCAATTCAGCAAACTATCTAAACTAAGAAGTGAAGTTACACACTTCTGTGAATAACTTGGAGAACTGAAGAACTAAACAAAGAGCTTTTGTC
>NW_010516644.1:0-931 GCF_000687285.1 Phaethon lepturus
TCAAGACCAACCGCTCCATAATCTTCCCCGACAGATTCCAATCCTAACAGTGATAGAGCGATGAAAGAACCCTTTGTGTCATGAATATATTTAGTAAGTATTTCCTGAAGTGTCTGAAAGCAGAACTTCATTCTGCATTATCCCAATAGACTTTCAGTCTAAAAATTCAGTGTCAGGAGTGCCTGTGCTGGAGGATTAGCAAACCCCAAAAAACCAGAAACAGTGACAGAACTTCATTGTTTTGCACATTGGGCTATAATGGAAAAAGAAGCGAAGCCACAGGAATAGGATATTTGATTAGCTGTGATCCAAACAGGGGGAGAAACTTCTGGCATAATCAAAGCCAACTTGTAGCCGCCAAACAGAGGTGAACATGCTAACAGGAACCGGCGATACTGAGTGAGGCCTTTGCAGTAGGCACTTGGTGCCGGTTCTGGCATACTTGGACTGCAGTGTATCATTTCCACCTCACCATAGCATTTCAAGGGATTTGATACAATACCTGCTACCTCATCCCAGATGATATTTTAGTGAAAGGTGCATGAAATACTGGAAGAGTGACAGGAACTGAAATCTTGTGAATGATGCTCCAGGAATACAAAAAACAAAACCATTCTATTCATACAATGCAGCTGGCCTCACCTAGATTGGTTCACAGTGATGGCAAGAGGCTGTACAACAGACAGGTTTTGATCATGTTTTTGAAAAGGGAAAATTCACAACTGAACCAGAAAGAAAAATAACTACCAAGTCAGGTGTGGTGGGTTGACCCTGGCTGGACACGATGAATAAAAGCCATCTATGTTCTTTGAGAGGATAGAATATGTGCTGTGTAGACATCCTATTTCGCTGTCATGAAACATGCCCTTTCCTTCACCCTGCGTCACAGGTACACACCAGTGTGGTGGGTCAGCCCTGGGTGGACACCAGG
>NW_010516645.1:0-1463 GCF_000687285.1 Phaethon lepturus
TGCGACCGCGGTCGTTACTCTTTCAGAGACGATTTGAAATGGCCTTCCTGAGTGCAGCAACCTCGGTTGTAGTTGGTCGAGGAAAAAAAAATGTATAGCCAGGTGTTTCTCCCCACCGTTACTAACTCAGCGTACGGAACAACAAAAAAAAGTTCTATATTCCCGGGGCCTACTCGGGCATTAAAATTTCCCAGAGAATTAAAAAAAAAAAAGGCAATGGCAATCGTTCTGTAAGCAGGTAAGTGGAAGAGTCAGCGTTTGCCCCCGGATGTCTTTTATGGACCCAGTGGAACCCAAGGTGGGATACAGCCCTTCAGTGTTTAAAAAAACAGTTTCTCTAAAATAGGTGCTAGTTACATCATCTGTTTTACCAAACTGAGGAATGCCAGCTCATTTGCTGATTTATGGGCTTCAGGTTTTTTTCCCTCTTCCATTTCTAAAGTGAACATCTAGGAATTAATTAATCTATAATGAGGGTTGGGTTTGGTTTTTTTTGTTAGAGGTATGAAGGGAAAAATAAATCAGATGAAGGTAAATTAATAGAAAACCTGAAGCCAAGTATTTATGTTCCAGCCTGCATTCCACAAAGCAGTTTTAACAGGCATTGTACTGAAGTGTTTATTGCAACCCTCTGGCCCAGTACTTCAAGATCTGTGGTTGAGAAAGGGTCAGGAAAGATCTGCATAGCTGACTCTGTGGTTATGTTTTATTTTCATAGGACTGAGCTTCAGCCTGTCCATCTTCAGGAATGGCATTTGAAGCTGGACTGGTTGATTTTATCTGGAAAACAGAATACGGTCAACTGGAATTTACTTCTATGGCATGGTTATTTAACTGGTTATGGGCAGTTGCTTATTCAGGAATTGTTTTCCTTATGACTGTTCTGTTGAGCAGCCACTGAGACATGAAAAAACTTTGTGTGTTTTTTTCCTTAGCTACTAATCTTTTGAGTTCCTCCACTCTCAGTTGTGGTCTTATATTAGGAAGTGCACATAGTTTTAGAATTTAAATTGTTATTGCTTTGTAATTTAATTTCTGGCTAGAGGAGAAAACACTTTCACTAATACATAAATGCATTTGTAAGTGAGCCTGTAATTTGCTTTTTTCCTTGAGATTTTTTTATAAAACCAGTGTTTATTTTGTTTCCTTAAATCAGGAGCATTTTGGTGCCTGTGGCACTTGCACTTGAGTGGCAGCTTCCACATGGAAGAGTTATCACTTTTGTAATGTAAAACCACATTCCACACAGCTTTCCTTTGCATAAAGCTGCAGTAGTGTCTGGATGCAGCATCCTCCCCTGGCTGTAAACAGAAGAGAGCCTGACAAAGCCAAGTTTTCTTCTTCTGCGCATCCTTACAAGGAGCCAAGTGGCCTGCCTTCTCTCAGGGGAGAGAAGTTCCTGCAGCAGGAGGGGAAAAAGGAGCTAGGTTAGAGTTAGCAGAAGTACTGAAACTCCTGCTGAA
>NW_010516645.1:1494-5239 GCF_000687285.1 Phaethon lepturus
CTGTCTGGCAAACAATACAGTGCAGCATGCTCTTCAGTGCTCATCAGCTCTGGGGATAGGGGGAAGAAGCATCCGAGAGGGCTTTGAAAAGATGTAGCCTCTTTATCTAGCATGCAGCAGCCATTCCTTCTGTCTGCAGGCATTGATAGCAACTGATGGCAAACAGTCTTTGGATAGTGATGTGGAGGTAAATCAATACAAAATGTTCATGTCTGGTAAATTTAATCTTCAGCTTTTCTACCTCTGTGCCTTCATATCTTCCCCTGAAGCGCTGTGTGCTTTTCCAGTTACCTGGGAACAATGGGTAGAGCAATTGCTCACATGGTTTTATAAAGCATTTGAATAATTTTGACTGCTGTACATTCTGCTCTGTCCTGTTCTTGCTCAGCCATGCTTCTGGGTTACAAGCGAGTGTTCTGTTTCATGCTGTTTCCTTCTGCTCCCTACATCTCTTCCTTCAGGCCTGCTGCCTCATGGCTCACCTGGCTGTTTCTCTTGTGTACTTCCAGGGAAGCACAAAGCCCTGAACAACAACTCCCATTTCCCCGTTGCTACACATCGACAACCTTTAGGAAAAGCACATTTACCAGCATGTTCTCTGTGCTGGAAACCTCAGACTAGCCTTTGGAGGAGAGGACCGGCTGACCCCTTAGCTCTTTAGCACAGTGTCTGTCTGTCAGACTCCTGTAGAACAGGCTACCCCTTGTGAATGAGTACGTTGTCCTAATGAACGGGCTGGAATTAGCTATGTAGCATGTGCATATTTTGGACAGCTCATCTGCTGAGTCACTCTGTCCTAGTGCAATAGGACACAGCTTGAAAATAACCAGCTGGAGTGAACTGTATCGGAAAACCTGACTCAGCAGCTGTTTATTATTGCAAACACATTTAAGCTGTTTCTTAAATAAATGGCTTATGAAAATAAGCACCTTATTCCCATTTTGTTTGCATTTCCATTTATTTTACAAGGCATCGTTCACACAATGATAACAAGGTACTGATCCAAACAATTCTGTAACAATTAAAAAAGTAAACATTTGTTGTGACCATGTACATTGAATTGCACTTTTAATAACAAGCATTACACTTATATTTCCATATTATATTTTATATAATACGTGGATTTGTTTTACAAGTACTGACAGTACTGAATTGTTCCCAGTTAAAAGTTTGGTATCATCACTATCATTAACTCTTTTTTCCTAACTCTTTAGGAAAGTGTATTTTGTGGACTTGGGACACACCCAGGTAGCAAATGCAACTCCAAACCTAGAAAACTTCATTGTAATGGAGTCAGAGCTTTGAAGCTGCTGTTTTCAGTGTGCTGAAGTAAGTCTACCTTGAATGGCAGATGCTGAGGGATCTGGATCATGCTTGGTTAGACCCCTTTCTGTATTGATGTGCCATCTTTTCCCAGTTCAGAGAAGCCAGAAAATCTTCCATGGGAAAGCAATGTTTCCCACAGCTCGAGAGAGATCCTGGCACAGCTTTTGAAGGTGGTGTCAGCAGCAGCACAAGCCCAGGGATTACTGGAAGGAGGGAATTGGGATCTGGAGAAAAATCTGAGAACATCTGCTTTTGTTTGCGTCCATGTATTATATAAAATACAAAAATAAGAGAAACTGAAAGGAAATTAGTACAGCCCAGGATTCTGGTGGTATCAAATCACAAATGAAATTTAGGATACCAAATCCTTTTGATGTATTTATCCCCTTGTGATTCAGTTTCCTATATATTATTCTATATATAAGATAATAGTTTTCCAAAGATACATATATATTCCTTTACAGGTTAAATAAAAGCAAGTCCCACTGAATAAGAAAATAAGAGGAAGTAATGTCCTAATTTTCTACCCATATCTTTTTTTTTTTGCTTTTTCAGGTAAAAATAGCATGAAATACATTCAGTAGCAAAGCAGTTGGAATCCAGAGGAAATGGAGAGCCCTGTATTCCTAGAGGATTAACCTGTACGTGTTAAGTCACAATCCTGAAATAAATTATGTAGACTTCTAACTTGGGAAAGACAGGATCTTGATCAATGCGGAGTATTGTTTATCCAGTTGCAAATTCTTTTAATTTCTCCAAATCCAGCTATGGATTAGCCCAGTTTTAAAGTCTGCTGTGAAGTTTACCTAACCTAACTTGAAAGGTCCAAACTTGAGCGCTTCATTGTGTCTTCCCTTAGTATTATTACTTGGAAGGAGGTAATGGGACAACTCCCAGTAGGATATTAGCATAATAGATGGAAAAATAATTTAGTTCAAGCCTTGGTGTTTGCAAGAACAGCATGATGCGTAGCGCTGTGTATAGTCACCGCCCCTGGTATACACGGCGTTGCATGGCTAGTGCAGCCAGCTGTTTGCAGAACAGCCCGTTCTGCACGGTTCGGCTGTAACAGAGGCGTGCTTGTCAGCCAGCACAGCCCCTCCGTCGTGAGAGAAAACCTCTGCCCTGATCTTCACATTCCACAGTAACACGTGCTAAGGTTTTCTCTCTAGCAGTTGGAAGAAAACCGGCATTGTAAGATAAGAGTGTTTCTGTTTTCAATGCCAAAGATATTTAGGCTTATTAGATTATGCAGAAGTATGCCAGTTATCCCTGAGTCTAACAGTAAATCAAAATAGGAGGTATAGTTCTCCTACACATACAGGTAGCTCCATGGATTTCACTGCAACTACTTAACAGAAGGAAGGGAACAGCCCTACCTTTCTCCTGCGGAGAAAGCATGACTTCTGTAGTTTCCAGATTTTGATACTTCAGTGCCAGTAAATTCAGATTTTTATTTACTCCTAAATTCCCATTAGTGAGTGACATCATGACTCTGGATACTTCACACTTTGTCAAGGAGCTGAATTCTTGCTGATCTTGACTTTACCTCCCTCTCCCCTTGTTAATGGCTGGTTTTGAGTTGTTTTTAATTCAATGGCACCAATGAAAGCATCTATCTTAAATTTCAAGGGCAGTCCTTTAAAATGTCTAACAACAAAAAAAAATTGCTTACCTATGTAAACAATTTAACTTAGCTGTAGCAAATTATATACTAATTAATGGGCAGGATAAGGATGCCTTTGTCAGCTGGCAGTACTGACTACATGGCTGACTACCTTTTCTGAGAGTGGTTTTCCTAAACATTAATGCATATGGACCTCAGGGATTTTGCAGTTTCTTGGATTAACACCATGCATTATTTTTTCTATTTTATTGTTTTCAATTCTCTCTGGGTACATTTGGAATTTGTTAAACTAAGTGAAATAAGTCTTATTACTTTAGAATATTGATTCACAAAGATCATACAAGACCTAGTTCACAGATATACCGTGTAACTAAATCAGCCTTGTTTCATTTATCCTGTAAAGTGTTACAGTCAAAGTAAAACCAACTTCTTTTTAAAGTGAAAAAAAAGTACTTCCCCCTCCCCCCCCCACCTTGGCCATCTCGGGAACAGGTTAGAATCCAACAAGATAAAACAGTTGTACTAAAAATATTCTTTGGAGGTTTGTCCCTAGTCAAAGCAAAGGCTTTATTTCAGAACTATGCATTCTTAGTAAGATTAAAAAATAAGATTTAGTTCCACACATATATTTATAAAATTCAAATTACTTTCAATGTAAGTTTGATGTGGACACACGGTTTCGTACTGACTCAGGAAAAAAAATTATTAATCACTCCAGACTTGGGAGCTATGTTAGCTGTTCCAGTGCCACATGAAAATAACAGTTTCAGTGAGACTTTGATGGTGTTTCCT
>NW_010516645.1:5270-11523 GCF_000687285.1 Phaethon lepturus
CAACAAGCCAGCTGTCCCCGACAGATCAGTTGGTCCAGGACACGTGTGCACATAGCTCTGTCACACACTGCTGAAAGGGTTAATTAAAACTCAGGTATTTTTTTTTCTCACAGGAACCTAAGTTTCCCAATAGCGTGTACAGTCAGCAGGTAGCATCTGAGGTTGCCTGGTTTAATCCTGCCGTTGTGCTCCTTTCCTTGTTTCTGAATAGAACTACGCTTATTCATCAAGATAATGCCACAGAGCTATTTTCTATTATTTCAGTAGTTTTGAGAAGACACAGTAAATAATACTTTTCCAGATGCCACTGATACAAACGCTACCTTGGATCTACAGGTGGAAGATGAGAATTTGTTTACTGCCTTTATGCCGTTGCCAAGAGGGATGACGCAGCCAGTGCTTTCTGAAACCTTTTTTTGCTGATGTAAGTCAGCTTCCGTCCTACAAGGTTTTTAAATCATCATGGCTAGCAGGTAGCAAACATGTTTTTGTCACAGAAACTCAACTTCCAAAGACAGAGAGCTGCTACACTGAGAAAGATGATGTGTCAAAGCCAGTTCCATGAAATGTGGTGAGCTTATTTAACAGTTCTTTTTTGATGAACTGGGGAAGTCCCACTCTCATGATCCGCTTGCACTCATTGTCATTGGACCCTTTGAGATGATTTAACTCATCAAGTTGGAAAAAAACTAACCGGTGGAGGGGGGGAAATCCACCCACATCTTTTTTTTTTTTTTTTTTTAAATATTTTTAATCATCTCCATTAAGTGCTATAACAAGGACAGGGCAATGACTGTACAACAGGAGAGCTGGAGGGGTGAGATCACTGAGCAGCAGAGAGCTGTTACATTAACTCAGCTGCTCAGGGAATCACAGTCTTAATCATTTTTTTCTTACTATTACTGCATATTTTCCAATCAAGGTTTTTAATCCATTTCTAAGTATGATTTAAGATAAATGAGAAATTCGGACACTTGTCACACCATCAGTGTCACTCATCAGCACAGTGCTCTCAAATATAACAATCAAATCTATTCTTAAATGTCGGTTCAGATGTAGCATGCAGTTCATTTTAAGTGTGAAGCGGTACTGGTAAGTGAATGACTAATGCTAGGTTTAGACAGTCAAGAGAATGGAAACATTTATGCAAACATTATTAGCAAGAAAGTGACCAGGGAAGATAATCTTTGTTATTATTTGCAAAAGAAATTCCTTTTGCTTTTTCTCCCTCTTTTTTCTCACTGTATTGGTATTTCCAGATAATCACTGTTCTTGCAGGTACATTTTAAAATACTAACATTTTTTAACTCCTTACTCTAAGAAGAGATAATTTCATTGCAGGATAGTTGTGTAAGGATAGCGATTATATTTTGATCTCTACTTCAAACAGCTGACTGCCTTTCAGAATCATTCCTTTGGCACAGGTAACATTAAATTTATACTACCCTGTTTAAAATAATTCACAATTATGCTTGACAACGAAGAACAAGATGGGTATCATTAAATTTTATTGTACAAAACTGACAAGATATGGCATTCCTTAGAATTAAAACCAAAAAAGATCAAAACACAACTAATGTCCCTGGAACAATTTTGTAAATGGAACAATTAATACACAACCTTTAGTCCAGCAGTAATATTTACCTGTAAGACTACCTTTAGACATGACAGGTATAATTAAAAAAATATTCCATCAGTTCAAGCAATAGTTTAATTTTCCATGAAATAAGTATTTCTATAAACACTTTATGTTCAGGCAGAACAACTGCTTTTGAATTTTCTTACCTTAAAAGATATAAAATAACCAGACAGGTTTGGGAATCATCAGAGAAGTCTACCCCACGGGAAAGTCTAGGTTTTGTATTCCACTTGAAAATGTTTGTTTTTATAAAAATAAGTAATACCAACATAGCATTTCCTCACCCAATACTTCTAGCAAACAGATCTTGCTTCTGTGATGTTTTATTCATCAGTGCAGCACAAGCTTTTGGGAATTTTTATTTGATACGTCAGTTCTGTGTCAAATTCAGAATTTGCATATAGACCCAGGGAAAGGTTTTCATTTATTTTATTCATAAAACCTACCCTTTATTGCACAGGATGCGCAAAAGGTCAGAACTATGCAAGGTCTTCACTCTGTTTCTCAGCAAAAATGTCAAATACATGTTCAACAGGTGTCCCTTTATCCCAGGGGAAGAAATGATTTCTTGGAATTCTTAGTATAAACACTAAATAAAAAAGGGAACTAGAGAGCTTCATGTTAAATTCCAGTTCAGCTGTAAACAGCCTTTAAACAACAGTGCTACAAAGAACTGCACTACCTGCATTTCTGAAGAAAAAACAATCCAAACTAAGAAAATATCAGGGAAGCTCACAAACGATTGTGCCAAGAGAGCACAAGACTATCTTTGCTATGGCCTAAGCTTTACAAAAAGTGCTTCTCTGCAGGACGCAGTCACTGCGATAAACTTCTGAGATGGTCCCAGGGCGTAAGTTATCCTAGACACCCGCATACACACTAGTACTTATTACACTGTGCTTTCTATGAAGAGATTATGTTTCAGGACTTTACATTTTCCATTCTCTCTCTTCCTCCAGAAGAAGAAAAAACCTTCTATGCAAGATAAAAATAATTTTGAATAATTAGTCATGTATTAAAGACCTAGTTTTGAAGTATTTATTTAACATCTAGTCATATAAAATAAAGTGTAAAAGTATGAAGGTACCAGAACGTGGCTTTCAGCAAGGCAGTTTGGGAAGTAAGAATTCAACATAAAACAGGAATTATTTTTTTACCCCCCCTTTGAAAAGGGTCGGATCAGAATGAATGAAAAACACTGAAGAATTTCACTTCAAGCCTGCACTCCTGCCTTTTGTCCTTTCCCCAAGAGGAGAGACCACTGGAAGAATCCTCCAGGGTTTCAGCTGTGGTGTTCTTTGTGCTCTTGTATCGGGTCTGGCTGGAACTATGTACTGCCCTCTCTGGGTGGCAGGGGCGGCTGAGGCTGCTGCGGTGGCTGTGTGCCTGCGGCCGTTTTGATAGAGTTCAGGGTTTTGCTAAACCAAGAGTTTTTGGCGGCTTGGATTTCATTCATAAGGGCTCCTCTCTGGTGCTCCAGCTCCTAAGAAAGCAGAATAGTCAGAATTGATCAAAACCCAATTAATTAACAAAAAAAGCATCCTCAAACTTGGTTCCTGCAATCCAGCACTTTCCTCACAGCCTCCCAGGCACTGGGGAAAGAGAAGACCGACTGAAATTGTGGAACAGCAGAAGCTATTTAAATACACAAATGAAAACCGCTTTCCTTTTTTTCTTTTTCTTTTTTTTTTTTTTTTTAAGACAGAAAATTGTTCTGGAAGTTCACAGGTATACAGTGGTGCAGGTATATGCTCCTTTTTGTGACAATTTTTTTCATGATTCAGAATTATTTTGGACTAAGCATAACGAGGTTAAGGAGACTGCCCTGCTGTGCTTGGATTCCACGTACCTGAATTTTGCACTTGGCTTCCACAAGCTGCAGTTTGGTCTGTGCAAGTTCCAGCTCCATCTCTCTCAGCTGCTTCTTCAGTGCGTCCTTTTCATCATCTGTTTCTATGCCTTTATTCTCTGTGCTTACAGCAGGCAGCTTCAGTGCCCCCTCCTTACTGAAAATCTCACTGCAGTGTTTGCAGGCCATCACTTTACCCTGAAATACCCAGAAAGCTCATTTTTAATCCACGTTACAGGACTTGTCGTGCTTCCTGGAAGAGCCATTTTTATGTCAGACTGCCTTTCTGTCAGTAATACTCAAACTAGTACTGCAGTTTTCACATTTGATATGAAAAGAATTTGAGTTCATGAACAATTTCCAGGATATATTAACCAGTACAAAAATTCCTAAACACCACTTAGGTTAGTCTCTAAGCCCAGAGACTTTGCTCCTAGATTAGAACTACTCAAAGCCTTCTTGCTACCAAAGCTTTGTAGTATTTTGCAGTGTTTATGCCAGCATGATTCAGAAGAGTAAATTACACTCTAGGAACTTTTTGTCTTCTGTAACAGCACTTGACCAATTAATACGGATTTTGATATTTTAAAGAATGCCAGGTAGCTTTTCCATGTTTCCAGAAGCAAGCAAGCAGCCTGTGCTCACTGCACAGGCCAATGCTGTCCTGTTGGTGCTTCTTTAGCATCATAGGGGATGGCCCTTTTTGCCAGCAATGCCTGACACACAACAGTAAGGTTCTCGTGCTACCAGATGAACCCATTACTCATGGCTGAAGATGTAGCACAGCTGACCTGGCTTGCACAAACTTAAAACGGGATATTGAGCTATTTCAGCAGATTACAGGAACATCAATCCTAGAATTATTTTTTTTAATCAATAACATAAAGTCACTAAAAAGCAACAAATCAGGTTCAGCTTGCGTACTAAGGAAACAACTATAAGCTATAGCAGAGGGAAAACAATTCTGCCTACTCAGTAGTGACAAAGCAGAGGGACAGAATTATTACCTGATCATGAAATGTTTACCTCTAGTGCAGGTTTTCCTGGTAAGGTGGTTTAAAGAAGGGAGAGGAACTGCTATGGAAATTCTGGGATGGATGGCCCAAATTACTTAAAACCAACTCTGCTTAAATTACAGAAACCCAAATATAAACATTGTCCCGATTCCGACCCCTCCACTGTGCACACTGGTGAAGCAACACGTCTTCTCATCTACAGAGCCTTTTTTTTTCCCCACTTAATTAAAACATCCAAGTAAATACTGTCGCTCTGCAATTTTTGCCAGAAGTATACATTTCAACAGGAAAAAGAAAAGCCAAGTACTGTATGTGCTTCAACTCATGAGAGTTCCACCCTATCAGATACAAGATAAAGAACCGTGAAAGGAAATAAGCCCTTTCATTGTTTATATCTGATGAAAAATGCCTGTGAGGCTACTGGTGCAGCTGGGTGGACACCGCTCTTCTGATGTGAAACTTCAAGTCACATTTTGTTCTGTATCCTGGGCACTTAGCAAGACTTGTGTTAGAAATGTCCCATGTTAGAGGCATCATGCTCACCTTCACAACTTCCAGTTCATCTTTACTGGCCGCTTGTTGTTTTTCCAGCCTGGTACTCAGCTGGGAACAAATCTGGAGCAGAGAAAGCAGTCTCTTAGCTAAAGTTTACTATACTAAAATATAACCTGTGCTTTTTAACAACGATTTTTTTTTTAGAGCCAACATTTCTTAAATTCTGCCTCACTCAGGTATATGCATTCCCCCTTAACAAATCCACTGCTGATAATAATGAGACTGAAAAAAAATGGCAGTATTCAGTACAGGACCTGAACATGGAGACAGGAACATTTTATGGACAAATTGGTTTATAATGTTTATAATGCATTATGTCACAGAGTAAAGAAGCATTCACCCGACAGTACTAAAATTAACTGAAAGACAGGTTATTCCTGATTCCCTAAGTTAGGCAACTATTAGGAAAACCACAAAAAGATGTATGACAAATTACAAAGCTTGCTCTCTGAAAGCCTGAAATGTAGCTTATCTTAGTTAAAGGATGAGATCTGCCACTCTGAAAATTCAGGTCTCAGAACAGGTTGAAAGAATATGAGGAAACGTCTCTAGAACAGTACCTGTTTATACTCTGCAATAATGGCTGTGGTTTTCTTGATCTCAGATTCTGCCTTCTCTAGCTGCTTCCTGAAGACTTCCTTCAGCTAGGAATTGAAGGAGAGAAGTTACACAGTACAGCGAAAGAACAGCTCAAAAATGCATCATCGGACTGTTCTCTTGAAGTCTTGCTGTATTTACAACAGTTCTACAGCTGCTTCTTTACCAAATTCCAGTTCTTCAGACAAGTGTCCAATTTATTCAGGATACAAATACTTGTTATATTCAGTTATAACCAAAAGGTCTGTACTGTGATACAGTGGACCCTGCTTAGAGAATTCTGCAGGCTAATTCTCTTCCCCTGTGTTAAATGGTGGTACAGCATGGTCCAGAGAACACAAACAAGAGCATTACTATTAAGTGGGTTTTACTGATGTTGGTTTTGTTTTTTCTGCACACTGTCAGAGCAGGTTTGAGTAGACAGATCATTTGTTTGTTTGGAGATGGAACAGGAGGAAGAAACTCTCAGCACTATCACTCTCATCTCTGTAACGGGAGAAAAAAAATCTGTTTTGGTCTGTGGCGCTGCATTAAAATACAGCTAACTCATTCCTCCACTGTTCAGAACTGCTGAATTTTGAGAGCCCTTTCAGCAGG
>NW_010516645.1:11554-29055 GCF_000687285.1 Phaethon lepturus
GCTTTGTTTACAGCAGACAGACAACTTGGCAACCTCCATTTTAGAGAGACATAAAGAATTACTGATCTGATTGTTCTGGTCACTTGTCAAATGGCAAAAATAAGTATCAGGGTATCACTTTTGAAACATACTTTCATGTCTGTCAGTATTCAGCACGTTAGACATGTAGGATTAAAAAACTTATGACGGAACATTTTGCAAACAAGTATGAGGCCACGTCTAGTCATCAACGTTTTCCCAACCCTCAACTGTGTTCTGCTGTTGGATCTAGCTTCAGACAGGAACGTTCACAGCTTTATTTCAGTGAACCAGCAGAATGGCCTCTTATAAGGCAACAACTACTCCAGCTCCTTGTTTGGATAATTAAAAGAGTCTGATCATGTCTCCTTTGTTGTGATTGCTCACCACCAGTCAAAAAGATCATTACAGTACTGAGAAGAGGATAAGGTACGGAAAGCTTAACATTCAGAGCTCAAGTAAATGAGAACACTGAAAAACATACTTTTTAAAAAAACCACATTTTTTACCCTGGCACTGTAGATTTTTAATTGCAACTGCATTCTGAAGACAAAATCCTTCCTGCAGTCGCAACACATTCACGCTTTTCTGTGTACCCTTTCGCCTGCATTTCCTTGCTGAATGGGAAAAGCTGGAGAATGCCTTACCTGAGCAGTTTCCTCTTCCTGCTTCCGTTTCTCTTCTTCAGTCTCCACTAGCTTCTGTTTGGTCAGGAGCAGTTCCTTGTTCAAAACATCCGCTTTGTCTTCAGCCTAGAATTAGAAATGCTGGTGTAAATCACGTTACCTGTGCCAAGACAAATGTATTGGTACATGCATCTCAGAAATACTGCAGATTCAGGTTCTAGTATTGCCTTTTCCTGCCCTCTGATGGCTCACCTAACCTATTTTTTATATGAAATTCCTTTTTCAAGTAGCTGTTTTCTAAGTTATTTCACTGTGTTTCAACAACTGTGCAAAAGGACCCTTTTGCCAAATGTTTACCTATGCCCAGATGGCAAGTAAGCATAGATATTATGTCCTAATACAAACCTAATACAAACAATAACGTATAGAATATTTTTCTTGGGAACAATATTAATCTAAGCCAAGGCAGCATGATTTAGCTCCTGTGTAACTTCAGATAATTCATTCCATTTTTGTATCTGGAAGCAGGGGGACCAGATATTGTAGAAAACGTTAGGTGCCTGCACTGTACCTTACAAAGCACTTGGGCGAAGACAGGTATAAGAGAGTCAAACCGGACCACCAGATAAAATGGTTTATCAGTGCGAATAAGCATTACCTGGAGAAACTTCAAACTCTGTGTGTACTGGAGAGTATGAATTTTCTCCTTTCTTTGATGGGCTGAGCTTATGGTGAAACATAGTGGGAATGCTTTGTTTTTGTGAGCACTATCCTCACCGATCACCAGGAGAGAAATGTATTTCTCAATGTCTGGATATATCTTGTTGACCTCCCCAGCGGGGAGATACACCACTCCTTCTGTTCAGTAACTAGGTGCTAAAACAGGCAATGGCTGTGGTCAAATAGCATTTAGGTTGCTGAAAATACAAGAGGGGAAATGGCATTGTAAACAACAAATAACAGTACAGAACTTGTCTCCGAGTTGCAGTTTGTTTTTCTACCACTACCAGTGGCGTTAGCTTATCTGTCTGCCATGGTGTTAATTATTAATGAGGGTCTTAGTGGCGATTGTGGGTAGCAGAAGCAGCTCCACCAGGGCTGTGACTGAAAAGACAGATTGAGGATTCCTGCATTGCTTAGTGTGTATATGGCTGCATGGGAGAAAGGAAAGCAAGGACCAAAAGAACAGACAACTGATAAGAGCAACATCTTAGAACAAAAGAACTCACGGATGACAAGGATATTTTTGATGAAAGACCTGTTTAAGATATGCTTTGAAGGAACTACAAATCTTTCCTCCTTTTATGTGTTTGTTCCAGGTTCTCCAAGCAGCTACAGTGGTGCGCGGTATCACCTGTCCTTGCAGATGAGGAGCGCAGCAGCACAAAGCTCTTCTATCAGTGCTCGTGAACTGAGGCGGGGTGTGGGATTCACAGAGCCACTCTTGCCTACAGAAAGACCGCTAAAATGCAGGAGAGCAAGGAACAGGGCTGGCAAAGGTACGTGCTTGGCGGCCTTGTCATGATACTTGAGAAAAAACAAGCATGGGCAGCAGTAGACGTAAAGCCATTTCGTGTACAGCTATTCCTGGGGAAGACAGAATACCTCAACACGTTGCTTTTGGCCTCCACACGAGATTGCGCATCATGCAAAGGGCATCTCTGCCTGTGTTTTCTCACCAAGACAGCTCAGATTTTTAGAATCATATGGATAAAAATCAGCAGAGCCTAACTGTCAAGGATCTGACTGAACAAGAATACAGACTGCACAACTGTGGTCAATGATGTTTACAATTCTGAGATTAGATAAAGCAAGCCAAATAACCACAGGAAATCAAACCGAGAGGCCCTTGCAGGAAAAAAATTTACATTATAAAAGGCACTACAGCCCTCATTAAGCAAGGGACTAATGACAAGGTGTGGCGGAGTATGGCCCTCCTGCATTTAGTACCTTAATAATAGCTGTTACAGCATTTATCAGTATGACATAGAACACTCCAGAAAGGCAAGGGTTGAGTGTGTAGTTCTCTGACAGTCATCTCTGAGATAAAGGGTTCTGAATGCCGCTGCCCTTCACATTCCAGTCTTCACAGGAAACAAGAGCAGTTATCAAAGGACACCCAGGAGCCCTTCTGTATTTTGGTGCCATGCCACTTCATTATCTCTGAATTTTTTTGGCTGTACTGAAACTGCTGTGTTTTAACAGATCCACGTAAGGTGGTAGACATTCTGCAAGGCAACTTACAACTTAGACAAAATTAGTCTTTCGAGGAGTATGTGATACCTTTTTCAGGTAAATGGTCATTCCTATCTGCCTAAAGGTTATAGCTTACATTTTCTAAAACAATCCACAACATAAAAGGTGCAGTCAGCATTGTTAAGACACCGCTGTGAACGCCTACAGTTGCATGCATGTGGAAATCTGGCTTTCTGACTGCAACTAGGGGTGAGGTTGTCAGGAAAAGAAAGGCACAAATAATTATACTTTGAATATTGTGTTCATACTTTCACTTGAGCACAAATCAGGGCTCCTAAAAATTGGTGTTTCCAAGCCTGAGCTGGGACCC
Source organism: Phaethon lepturus (assembly GCF_000687285.1). Taxonomy (NCBI): domain Eukaryota; kingdom Metazoa; phylum Chordata; class Aves; order Phaethontiformes; family Phaethontidae; genus Phaethon; species Phaethon lepturus. The sequence continues at coordinate 14,765 of NW_010516645.1, forward strand.
ATCTCTGTTAGCATTACCTGATCCAGGTCATTCCGTAAGGCAATTTTGCTTGTTACAAGCTCATGGGCAAGATCGTCGTTCTCCTGCTCCAGCCGCATGCTTGCTTCTTGGAGCCTGCGGTTCTCCCTCTGCAGAAAGAAAGGAACAACCAGAAAAGGAAGTTAATCCTTATCAATGTTAAAGGGCAGTAAGCGAGTATGCTGTGTGTGTAAAACACTGAGAAGGCAAGAGTGCACATTAAGACAGGACTGCTGCTCTGGGAAACAACAGTGAATTAAGCCAGCAGTGCAAATGCAGCGATTCCACTTACATCCCGATGGTTACGTTTTGTGTCACGTAAGTGACACACTGATTGTAGGGTTTCTCTGTCAAAAGTGAACACAGTCCTCTCCACAAAAGCACTTGGTTTCTGCTTGCTCATCATCAAAAGACATCAGGCAGATAAAATCCCACCCAGCAGCAGTGAACAGGGACCAATTAAGACAGACTCATAATAATGTTTCCAATCGGAAGTAGAAAGCTGTCCTGCTCCATTTAACAAAGTTTTATCTGCAGGAATCCATAAAAATAGTCCATTTTGTAGATGATGTAGTGCCAACTTCCCATCTTCTGCGGGACCAGTAAAGAGCAGCATTTAGCAGGGAACTCCCTATAGCTCGTATAATCCATATCGCCGTTTGTGCACTTTCTCTGTTACCTGCGCCAGTGACAATAGTGCACGATTTACACATGCCAGCTGGAGAGGGGACCTCGCTCCTTGAGCACAGGCCCAGAGCCTGCTCAGTGGGCAATGCATGGCCACACAAAATGCAGAACTTCCAAGACCGCAGGCCCCGGTCCTTGCGGCACTGCACTCCCTACCCACTCTGCACAGGCAGAGATAACCAGGTAGAGCACTAACTAGAGAAGGTAAGTACATAGGAGAAGGATGAACAGTAGTAATACATGGTTTTGAAAAAAACAGTTTCAGTGAGTGTTCTTCTAGGGCTGAGAAACGGAATCATATTCAAAAGACATCTGTGGGTCAGTGGACTTCCAGAAGACCACATCAAATATACATCTTCATCTTTGGAAGAACACAGCCAGGTGAGACAGACAGAGATGCCCTCATCAAATGGATATTAAGAGAGCAAAAAATGTGCTGTCCTTCAGTCACGCAATGACCATGTATCTTTCAGAGCAAAAGAGACTGCAACAGAATCTGCGCAATGGAAACTCAAGGAAAAATGCCAAGTTCATATGGAAACTCATAGGTGGAGGAACAGTAACTTACATGCTGAGATTTCAAAAAGGACCTGTGCTCACTTGAAAGGTTAAGTTATATTCTCCAGGAAAAAACAGTAAAAGTGAATATGTATCAGCATTTCAGACAGCAAAAAATCTCACAGTGAATGTCTTCCTACAAAATGTGGTTTCTTTGCATAAGCACATTATTCACCTGTCTTCACTTCCTCCTGCTCACCAGCTACGCTCAGACATTTTTTTCTTTCCAAATTCACCACAGTGAAACTGCAATTTTCATTTCTGTTGCAAGAAGATTTTGCATGCTTGTCTTAAAAAAGGACAACTACAGCTCTAAGAGGATGCTAAAAAAGATCTCTTCTGTGGGGGAGCTTCCTCTGTGGCAGGAAGCAGAACCTCTGCAAATACTCTCTCCTTAATGTGACCCTGTTGTGCAACTAGACTATGCACTGCCCTGTACAGGAAAGGAAGTTAAGTTTCCTTTCCAAAAGATCATACTTTAAATAACTTGTTTTGTTACAGAAACTGTAAGTAAATACTTCTGTTTTAACACAGTTAAAATAACCACTGCTAAAAGACGCATAACTTTGGGGATCTTTTTTATTTTCATTGCACTGTATTCCGTTTGGGACAAGGAATTTTCAAAAGTAGAATTATTTTTTAAGGATAATATAAACTTTAAAGTGTAAAATCAATTTGCAGTCTTTAATAATAATAATAATTAAAGAAGGTTCCAATGTGTCTTTAGTTTTGCATTTTGTTTCAACCATCTTGGAAATCTGGATTTTTATAGACACAGCTCTCCAGTGAGCAGTTGTCAGAAAGTGATTTGAGTTCCCCTAAAAACTGGGACCAGATAAGGATGGTATTGCTGCCAGGTGCTGCAGCACCAATACCTTCTCATAGGGATGTTGCTTAGAGGGAGAAATCAGCAAATTCTTAAGACGTCCACAGAATAACCCAGAAAGAAGTTTGCTTAACATTTTTGCTATGCTTCTGCCAAAAGCTTCAGTGTCCGCAAAGCAAGCTGCACAATGTGAAGTTCGAAATTCCTGCTTTGCATTCACAGACAAGTGGGTAAGCAAGCTACGTGGCTGGAAATGCGCTATCCTCCTCTTAAACTAGAATTTACATAGCACGTTTGTAGTAAGTTAAGGATCTCTTACCTTGGGCATCCAGTCAATAGCTAAGAGATGTTTTTATCTTGTTCACCATACTTTTAATTTCCAGCTGAAAGTCCCTCAGAGGGCCACCTTTACTCTTCCTCCATGCCGGGCAGTATGCACGATTAGATGGCTTGTCTTTTCCAGCTCCTCCCCCCAGATCTAGCAGTGAGAAACTGCCTCCTTCCTCAGGAGGAAACTCTTAATCTGCTTAAGTCTAAATAAAACCTAGCGTTACACAGTAAAGACAAGAATAGCAAATAGCACTTTTCACATGGAGCAAACTATTTTCAATGGCTCCGAAATATTTACAGGGTTTTGTAAAATACCATTCACAATGGCATGAAATTCAACAGATGGAGCTGGTTCGTTACAGCACGGCTCGCATCACAGGCGGCATTTTGTAACCTGGCATAAGCCAACTTGTCAGACCTGCTAGTTGTCCTCGGCGTAAACAGCCAGCTTCCTGCCTCTTCTCTACACACCACTAACAATTTACTGACTATGACACCGATTTCGTTCTCTTTGGTGTTGCTCAGTTTCTACCATCAGTAAAAGAGACTCCTCTTTCCCAAATTCCTCCTTCCGGTTACAAGAGGCAGCTGGTGAACTCTGGTTAGCTTTTAAAAGGAGGATACTGCATTTCCAAAAGGGACAAACACCGCTGATACATAAAAACACAAATAAACTTACCTCCTGTAAAGTCACAGACCAAATACTGCTTTCAACCATTGGTGTAAAGACAGTGAAAACAGGATATAAAATAATTTTTAATACCAACAAAGACAGCCAAAAACCAAAAAATTGCTGATTCTTCAGTGGGTTTTTGGTTCTGAGTTTTAAAGGGGATATACCCCAGCTTCCATCAACACAGGACGGAAAGAAGGCAGCAAATTGGAAAGCAGTAGGCAAGCCTCAGCCCAGGAAGACTGAAAGGCTGAGCTGTACTCTCTGCTCCCAGGAGCAGCAGCACCCAGGAGCAATTCCTGACAAGATTAGTGGCAATGATGCATCCTCTCTCTGCTGCTACTCACGCAGGGTGTAACGAGTTGCAAACCTTGTTAAGCAATTCAGTGTCACATTTTCTGATGAGCAAACACCCAAACCCCAGATCTTGGGCATGAACAGATCCTCGATGGTGAATGAAAACACTGGTTAAAATTCACTTTTTGGCACGTGAGCAAACCAAGTCTTCGTAAGCCCACTGGAAAGGGCTCTTGACTGTGGAGGAGCTCTGAAGGAAAACCCTGTGAACCTCCATCTAGAAATCCAAAAGGCTTTTACAGCAAACTACCCAGGAAAACCTCTCATGGGAAGCAACACAGAGGCTCCTGGAAGCAGTTTGTGTTTTCTGTTCGTTGACTCTGAAGAAGCATTCCCAAAAGTGCCCCACCACACTTTTTTTTAAAAACCACAAACAAACAACGATACACATCACGAATTATCTGAAGTTCTTCCTCATGACGGTTACCATGACTCTGAATAAAAATGACCAGTGTATTAATTTTTGCTTGCACTTAAAACACGCAAAAGGCTATTATGTCCAAATTACACGTTTATTCAAAGAGACAATTTCTCCGTTGCACAACAAGGTCCACAGAGGAAAAGGCGTTTCTACCCTCAGAACAGAACTGTGTGCATGAGCAGGGTCTGCTTGCAAAACTCCAGCCCTTCTTTGTGTGGTTATATCCTCTTTATTTTAAATCGAGAAGTCCCAAGCCCAACTCTGGTAATTTCTCATCAAGTCAACCACAATCCTGTTACATTAGATGTTCTCAAACACAGAAAAAAGCCCCATAATATATAGAAGAATATCAGTCTGAACTAGGTTGCCATTTTTTCTGCACATGCAACTCACTTTTCTTCCTGGCTTCTATAGGCAATTTATTTTAACCAAAAGTCATTAAATTCAGTGACATAGCAATATAGAAAATATTTACTTTTGCACCTTTTAAAATATCTGACAAAAATGTGAGTAATAGTTTGTTATAAGCACTGGAAAATAAAGCAAAAAGGTGTCCATAAAAAAAAAATACCCTTTTCCTAAATAATACTTGTAAATACAGAAGGAAACAAACACCAAAAATGATGGCACTCTTTAATACTGTTCTTTTGGTAAGTGAAATCACAATCAACATGTAAAATATGAGCTGGGCAGGAACTCCTGTGGCATGTGACACAGCTCACTGTAGCACATGAATTTAACCTGTCAAGAAAACGCGATTGGTTAATGGCAGGCCTGACATTGCAAAACCAGCCCTTTTCTGGATTTTACGGAGTTTGGGGTCTGTGGGATTGGAGGAGCACCCTGCCTGGACATGCCCAGCTGCCCTCAGGCACGGAGCATCTCTTCCCTGGCGTTTCACAGGAGGCTGCTCAGCCCCACCGTTCCCGTGCTCGGGAACACCTCTAGGACCCGAGCGCTGGGGAGGAGAGGAGGCGGCACACCATGCTCCCACACTGCTCTGGTTCCGTCCCGGTCTCCCCTGGGTGCGCGGGTGAAAGGCAGACCAGCACGGGAGAGCTGCGCCAGCTCCTGCCAGCTCCCTCCGCATTGCTCACAGCGCAGCGGGGACGGACCAGGAGGAGCAGACGGCAGAGCAGCAGCGGCCCCACTGCCAGCACAGCGCACGGCCCATCTCCTACTCTCTCAACAGTCTGTCAAGCCATTTCCACTGAGGGCCAGCTCACAGGCAGGTGCCTTACTCAAGACATCCTTCATCACTGCAACTCAGAAGTGCCAGTATCTCTATGGTCCTGACAAATCTCTGTTGGCAAGAAAAACTGTAACACGCTGCAAACAACAAAAACCCTAACAACTGTAACTAAGAACTATCAACAGACTGAAAGCCTGTTTCCTTCTTAACCTATAAAAGGAATATTCTGCAGGGATCTCCACTCCAGTGATCCCATCCAAGAAACATCCCCTTCCTAGGCAGTAAACCAAAACCTCCTTTGTTCTGGGAAGAGAAACTGTAAAAATTAGAACGATATAGGCCTTGAGGGCACAGCCCACACAGAGAGCGCGCAAGGCCAGGGGGAGCTAACAGCAACACTGTGCTCAGAGGCAATACTGTCTTTTCCACAGCGCAGACCCAGTCCTTTCCCAAACCACGCCCAGCTGGGCAAAGTCTAGCACTGATGCTGCCAAAATGAAATGCATTTCTAAACGCACAGGCTGCAGAGCGATGGTTTAAGGGACAAGCGAAGCTGGCTCTCCACTTTCTGCCTGCGAGGATCCACACAGCTTGCGTTTCTTGCTGCCCTTTGGAAACGCTCTTGAAATGTCGATTCCTACCAACCTCAGCTTGACACATTAATAAAATGACACAAGCAGGACAAGGAACAGGGAGCACTTACAAGCATTTCTCCATGACACCCATCAGCTGAAGAATGCGTCCAAACTTTGAACTTAATGTGCAACTAACCAGTTACAGGGATTCTAATCACAGCATCGCTAAGAGGATCAGACCCAATCCGGCTTAATTAAAAAAAAATAAAATAAAAAAATCACATAGTGAGTTGCAAAAGCACAAGCCAAAACCCCAAGCTGTGATCTTGACTGTGACAGTGACTCACATAAACAGTGGCCAAGGAGTCACTTTCTATACACTCATTTGCAGCTTGGGGATAATGTTCTTCACCATCCATCGCCCAAGATTAACTAGTTAATATGCTTCCACAGAGCTGTAAAGCAGCCTTATTTGTTTTCTAAGTATTATTTTAATTCCACAGTACTGTAAGTGAACCACTGGAAAAATACTTAGCAGCAAGTTGCGTTTTTTTCTAAATAGGTCATACTTGCTATTGGCTCTCGGCTGCTACAGCAGTCCCAGTTCTCACAGACAATAAAATCTACACCCTTTGACACCAAAAGAACTACACTCAAAATGTCATTTTTCACAGGTAAATACTTTAAAAAAAAAAGAAGTCAGTTTTACTTTGTCTGTACCTGTAACTCTGTCTCATCACATTTATGAATTATGGCATAGTCCTTCACTACAAATTTTCATACTGTGGTTTTCTGAACATGATGCACTTTCCTTACGTTCACAGACCACGTAAACCTGTTGCATCCTGTATGATTATTTACTATACCACACTCCTGGTAGATTCCATACCAGCTGCAATGTCACTTAACGTATTAAGGCACAATGAAGAACTGCAAGAAAACAGTACAGGTAATATGTAAGCAATGCCAGTTCCCAGCTAACCTGGGCAAGGGCCAGTAAAGTGCTTCATCTCTGGCAGCTTCACCTAAAGAAAACTGAATTTTTCAAAACAGGGTAAGCAGTAAGTGGATCCTGAACACTATGTGAAGTATATGCCTAGAGGCAGAGCCTCCATCACACAAAAATCTACAGCAACAGAATGTAGCAGTGACAATAAAAGCAAATACAATGGAAAGACAAGCAATGCTGATCCAAAATTAAAGAACTAGTCTTTTTTGGTGAACTATCAAGCTATCATATTAATAACTAAACTTTTATTTCTCTGCTGCTTTAAAGCAGGATATGTATCACTATTAATTCTATTGCAGTAGTACTTTGCTCTGGATCCTACTGTACTAGGCATTATAATAACAAAAAATTACTAACGCTTGGTATAAACAGAGTTGAATAACAAAGATCGTATCGGTCAAGGAAGAGTTCATCTACCAAAAGTCTCTGTGGATGACATTGCACACAGCTTGTGCTAGAACAATGTGTATTTTCTCCTTTTTGTGTCTGTAGCTGAGAATCACCCTTTGTTTCTGCGTCTCATGAAGATCTCCCATATAAGTGCAACAGCAGGAGAGTTACCTACAAACATATAAACTGAAAGAAGAAAAATATTATATGTGGCTACATGCAAATGTCTTGAGAGTTACAAATAGTGACTGAAATATTCCTGGAAAAAATGCTACGTCCAAGTGTTCAATGTGCTTGTTCAAGAAAGGGGATGAGTTTCACCTGCCACTAAACTTCCCTAAGGTCTGCATCAGCATGCCTCGGAGAGGTGAGCACGGTACGCGCACCTCTGCTTAACCACTGGAACCGGATCACTCCCCACAGGATTTTGCCCATGAAACAGGTTCCCATACAGCATCTCCCATACCTTGTATCTGTCCATAGGATCTTCCTGCTGCAGCTGACTCTCTCGCATTGTTTGGTACTCTCTCTCATATTTCTTCAGCTTTTTTGTTGGCACCTGTGGAACACATTTGGAAAACACGCATGTGAAGATTACAGGAACACCAGAAAGGCTGTCTGAAAGCTCTCCTTGCAAACAGGAAGCCAAGGAAGTGCTGGAGAGCCGCTGCTGAATAAAGTCACTCCCCATTGCCCCCCCTTCCCTACTCAGCAAGCCATGTCAAACACTTACCCATACGGTTCACATCGACAAATCTTTCTGTGACTACTGTTGTTAATTATTCAAATATTGAAAGGAAAACAAGAGTGAAGTAGAGACATTTTACTAAGAGTTACAAGAAGGAAAAAAGCGTGAACAACAGGAGTGAGAGAACAGGGAAGAGGAAAATAAGCTTTCATAGGTATGATTCAACAAATAATGCCTTAGCAAGAAAACTGTTAAAAGTGAGATTAGAAGAAAGGAGCATGCACGCAAAAGGACTGGACAATTCCCCGGGGGAGATGAGAGTAATGTTTTTTATTGCTGAAAAAGTATTAATGCCTAAATTATATCTTGTGACCAATGCCCTCATGAAGTCTGGCATCAGACTCCTAGGCAAAGGCGGAGACGCTGCAGTGCCCGCTTCCAGCCGCAGCAGGGAAACAGTGAGGCGACTACAGAAAAATCACAAGCAAATTCGGTAAACAACCATGCAGAAAGGTCAAGTCCCAGACAGCTTGATTGCTGGGAAACCAGAGCTTCAACTTAAGACCAGGTACACAAAGAACACCTGTATTTTTTTTTTTTAAACAAAGCATGGAGATCCTCTGCTTTACTTTCACCTTTGAACTGGGTACGCTGTGCTGTATGAGCAATCCCATGTCTCTCTGGAGACCTTTAATAGTATTACTCCCTCCCCGCCGTACAAGAAGAAAAAGCCGACCCTGCTCAGTGTCGGGTCATCTGCCGGCAGCCAGAGAGATCCCTAACACCACGTACCATCGTGACTGGATCTGTTATGTGTATCTGTGTTCCTCTTGCCTATATTGATCGTGTCTAGCTGACTCCTGGTGTGAGGACATGCCACTGTCACCTTGCCTTAGGGCAAAAAATCACTGCCAATGAGGAGAGACACGTGTTCACATGTAGCTGTGGTGTTGCTTTCCCTTTATTGGTTTTCAGCCCAGCATCTCCTTCCTCTGCAGTGCAGGAAGGGACCCAGCCAGTGCTCAGTGTTGCTGCAGAGGCCTCTGGGAGGAACAGGCAGAAGATGTGATACCCATGATCTGCAAAGCACAGTGCACAGGGAGCACTAATGCAGCAGCACTAATGCCCACAATTACTGATGAAATCTTAAACCACCTCCCCTAAAGAACACAAAGACAAAAGGGTAAACATAAAACCATGAAGCACTTTGGACAAACATACAAGGGAATTCTCTTTGATGACTCTTAATAGCACAAAACACAATGAAATGAAAACGATTAAATCAGAGGTGCTTTTTTACATTTCAACTGAGCAACGTTCAAGATGCAAACCCAGCCCGTTTTGTCTTAGCTGCAACTTGAAACTGCTGAGGCTACTTAACATTCAAGAATAAGAAACTATTTCAAAGCAGTACTCTAAATGAAGCGAACCAATCGCACATCCAAAGCCTGATCTATTCCCTCCTTCCACGAAGCTTACTGGGCTTTTATTCAGAGAACCAGATCAAGGCTGGGGTGTTACCAGGACACCCTCCAAACCTAGTTCTCCTGTGCTGTTGTGGCGCTTTGTGGTCCAATATGCAACCAGCAGAAAAGGAAGATAAATATGAGGGGAGACACTGTGGCGCAGTATGGCAGCAAGGTGCAACGTAGATGATCTGTTCAACCAAAGGTTGTCCCGACTCTTGATGCTTTTCATTAAAGCCATTAAAGTACACATAAGAAGTAAATCTTGCTACATAGAGAGAGACAAGCCTCCCATCCACGCAGCCGCACAAATAAGTCAATAAGAAACTTGCAGTCTGAAGGAACAGGAGGCGTAAGATAAGATTTTTTTGTGTAAACAGGGAGAAAAGAGTGTAAAGTGAAGGTAAAAGTTGCACAATCACAATCCTTTCCCCGCTCAGCAGTTCTCCTATGCTCAAGGGAGCCCCCCATGCTTACACAAGCGGTGTTGGGGTCTGCCCCCACTGGGCACTGCATCGACCCACCAACAGCTTCAGCGTTAGAGCTGCCTGGAGCAGCAGCCCCCTTTCCCCTTTAAACATAGGATTTTCTTAAATTACTTGTGAACAAAAATCGTCTCTGCAACCAAGGAGATACAGGCAAAATACAGCATAAAGGTACTGATCTGACCAAGAGCAAATGGGATATAAAGCATGGCTGTGATCCAAATGCCTGCGCTGAGCACTGTGCCACAGCAGCCCCTCCCCAGCCCAAGCCTCTGCACGAAGAGATGACTGCTGCTTCTTGGTAACACAACTTCACAGGCAGCAGCCAGCGACGTGCCAGCTCTCCTCACTCATTTTTCAAATGTGCATTTTTTAAGCTGCCTGAGAGCAGCCTTATTTCTCTGGTTTCACGTTGTATTCTGTATTGAGACTAGGCAGAATTCAACTTGCACTTAATCATCTGCCTCACCACCAGAAACTCATCTGAACACGTCACATCCCAAACCGTATGATGAGCAGGGGAGAACGAGAGTCAGCTGCTTCGTTTAACTCCGCTCTCCACAGTCTTCACAGTCCCTCTTTCCACTCGCCAACAATTCACAACCATTTCTTAATGCCTGGCAACTCTTCCCACCGACTGTTCTTACCTATATGTTCTCCCTTACTTTTTAATTTTTAATTCATAGCAGTGGGTAGGACCATGCTCGGTGGCGTTGTACGAGGGACACGTCCCTCTTTTATCACTACAGGAGCTAGCCATGAATGCTGTGGCCATGGCCTGGGGCAAGAGGCATGCCCTCCAGCAAGCAAGCAGCGTGGCAACACTTTCTTACCAGTGTTAACAGTAAGTAATACCTGAGACAGGGATCAAATCACAAAAGGTGTAAGTAAAGGAGTATGTTGGGACACAGAAAATGGCTTCTGTGCTCGTTGAAAAAATACGGTGGCTTATGCATGTTAGTATCTATTTATGCTACAACCTTGTCTTAATTGGAAAATAGTACTTAAATACAGTGGCAGTCTATCTTAAGAGTTTGGAGAGGGAGAAAACTCCGATTAGAAAACCAATCCATACTAATCCACTTAGCCCATAAAATACAAACTTGAGCAGGTATGCTTAGTAACTTTGGCAAGGACTATACTTCACTGTTACTGTCTATTCAGCCACATTACTCAAAGGAGTTTGGTAATTTATTACAGCCCTTTCTTCTGAGTATACACTGACAAATGAGAAAGAAAAAATTTAAAAGGCCATTTCCATATTCCCCAATTTAATTCCCTGAAACAGGTTGTGAATTCAACAAGGGACTCCTCTGCAAGCCCTTTCATAAGTAAGTGCACAGTGCTAGCTATGCTTCAATCTTCATGGATTGCTTCTGAACAAAGTGTGCTCATAAATTTTCTGTAAAAGCTTTTGCAATATTGATTTCTTCTTTCTTTAGCACCATGGGGTATATCGGCTAGAACTGATGGTTATCAAATTTAGGAGACTCTTATGGTTTATAAACATTGCTCATCTGTTTATCTCAGTATCTTATCTCCTTGACTCATTTTATTTTATTGTGTTCAAGCATAAAATCGTGTCACAACTAATCGTACATAGAGAAAAAGCCAGGCAGAGCACCTTAATAAAACATCCACGCAGAAAAACTGAACAAGCAAAACCTCTTTCTGAAAAAACCCAACAGACAGTGCACTGAACACTCGAAGGACTCACTGCAGTGAGGTGATATGTGGCAGGTGAGAAACAAAAATACTTTGTTTTTAGCTGCCTCCCCCCATTCAGACAGGAATGGAAAGATCGGCTTCACCTTCTCCGGCAACCCCGCGTACGGACAGCGTGCCGAGCATCGGCATCCGCTGAGCTCCAGGAAACCTTTCCCTCATTCTGCAATTTCTTTAGCTGTTTACAGACAGTTCAGCCTGACCTTGCTGGATTAATAAATCACACATCTATGTCTCCTTCCTCTGAAATGTTTTATTGCTCTAATGAAGCACAAGCACTCGGAGGAGGTAGTTATCATTATGTTCATTTGACAACCAAGGAAATGGAAGCAGAGATGTAAAGTGATTTCCTGAACATATTGAAGACAGCCAGAGGCTGATCCAGACAGAAAAATCCTATTACCTGATTTCCAATTTCCACACCGCCACGGTGCCCGACTGAGCAGAGTATCTCTTTCCCAGATTCCCATTTCTTTTCTCTGCACTGCATAAACACTCCAAAAATATATTGTCCCATCACACTAACAATGTAACCAATATACGGTGATCTCTGCACTCTTAGTATTTTTTCCTCTCTAGTTCTCACCTCAATGTGGAAGGAAGGACACAAAAAAAAGAAAAAAGGCCATTAACAAAATGTGCAATGCTTTCCTTTCCCTTTTTCTTTAAGCAGGTGATGTAATTTTCTGTTTCACTGGAGACGGATTTGCTTGGTATTTCAGGAGTGAGGCAGGGGACTTGCATCCCTTCAAAGACAGGGTTTTGCTTTGGGCAACCACCAACAGCAACCAGACCCTGGCTTCAGCCCAGCTCCGTTTTTATCCATCCACCATATGCATCTCGGGCTGTGATCTCCATCACAGGGACAGGCTCTTCCCACTGCTGCAGAGCAGGAGCATTTCCCAGCACATGTGACGCCTGGGAGCCTGGCTCAGAGGTGATGGGACCAGCCTGAGCTCAACCTGAGCTCAGACTTGGCTCAGCCCTTGCACACAGCCAGGGGTACCGGCTGCAAGAGGCTCTCTCAAACCACTCTTGAGTCAGGCTTGTGCGTACTTTATTTTCTTCACATGACGGCTTAAAACAGTATTAAAAGCAAGTTCATTTCAAAATGACGCTTGGTTCTGCAATGGGTGCCATGCGAAGACTGTAAGCTTTGAGCAGAACCTCAGCAGATTAGCGACAACAGTTTTCAGATCACACGCATGGCCTTGGTTCACACTCAAAGTTGTTGTATCAACTTGTTCTAGCTAATACCTCGTATTCAAAAGACAACTAAATCAGGTTCAAGGCAGGATAATACAGCTCTATTTAAATACTTTATTAGGCCAAGCTAAGGCTTTAATGTAACAAAAACATACAAAGAAACTAACTCAGTGCTCTACTGGTTTGTGCAGTCATTGCTATGCATAACTCTATCACCTTTTTCTTAAAATGCAGTTGCTAGAAGCATGAAGAAGTATCTTGCAATGTCTGTCACTGGGAATAAGATTCAGAAGTAGACAAAAAATTCATTCTTCTTTTGGGAGGATGCAGCGATGGAAAAGAGAACAAAACCCACAGTAACATGTTGACACAACAGACGTCTCTTGGATTAGACTTTAAAGGGGATGAGTGGGTTGTTGTATTTAGATATACAATACAATCTGAACAAATGCATCGCCAATGAGGTATTTGCTACAAGCATGAAATCTGAGAGGAAAAAAGGCAAATCATAATTTCTCACAAAACTCTATTTGCGCTGGGTAGTCCACAGAGAAGAAAATTTGCAGCATTCATTTACAGAAAAAATGTAGGGATTAAAATCAGCTGCTACCTAAAGAAAATTCACAAGATGGACACAGCTTGAAGAATTGCCATTTCTCCTTTTGTCTCCGTGCAGTGAAGGGCTCGCTGATAACAAGCTGTTTCACCACAGGTTTGAAATCGAGCAGAACAGCCCTCATCAGTGTTTCAGCTAGATACAGCACTGCATTCAGGACCCAGACATCCCCCACTCTAAAACACACCACAAATCTCATTAAACATAGTCTAACCCCTGGTTTGGAGGCAACATGATCAAAAAGTTTTTGTGAAGCAGCCTCGCAGACATCATCTGATTCTAGCATTATCCTCACCGCAGCCTGGCTTTGGGCAAGCCTGCGGCAGAAAGCCTGCGGTGCTTGGGCTGATCAGCCACCTCTCATCGCAGCGGATAAAAGGTGGGTCCACGCTGCTGTTATTCCGCTCGAGCTCGCCTGTTGCATGCAGCACAATAAAAGCCCCGAATGTCAGATGCTATTTTACCATCTACGCCAGCAGGAAGGACGTGTTCCCTGACATTCCTTGGAAACGTACACTGTGTTGGAGAGATCGTCTGCTTAATGCGTGCCTGTCCGAATGTCGGCTGCAGAGCAGCATCTCCCCATCTCATGTTTGGAAAGAAGAACTGACAGAAACGCTCTTTTTATGTCAGCAAAGCAGCTTGCTCCACACCAGCACACCTGAGTATCCCATCCTTGCAGGGAGAGAGGTTTTTTCCTTCTGCAAGTCACCTTGTTGCCAGCTCCATAAGTGCAAGACCTCCTGAAGAGACTCTTCAGGGTAACACAAATCCAATTTGAAAGCTGGCTGGAGGCAAAGAAAACCAGCTTTGCTGTGAATTTTTATTTTTATTTAATTCTTCCACATCGATCCATTATCAAAATATCTCAATTGCAACTGAGACACCCACAAGAATTTACAAAAAGAAGGGAAAGGCAGGCTGCAAAATTTACAGAGTATCTGGACAATTTGCTGTGATTCAAAATGGCAGTGGCCACAGTCAGTGACGCTGGATGATTTCCAACATCAGATCCTTTTGTCAGATTTTAATCTCTGCAATGTATTTCCATTCATCTAAACCTGCTGAA
>NW_010516645.1:29086-45896 GCF_000687285.1 Phaethon lepturus
TTCCATAACCCTGCCGTTCAGAGATCTGCTTAGTTAGGCTCAGTTAGCAATACAGTTAACTAAGTTGAAAGAGTAAGCTGAGACCAACAGATATTCAATAAGCCTCATGATACAGCAATCCAGCAGCAACATAGGAACAGAGAATGGAATTCAGATTCCCTGAACACCGGCTCTAAACACCGGCCCGGACTTTTACACTCACCACAGTGCTTGTGTTTGAGAGGCACATATATTGACTGCAGGGGAATCTGCAGCTAAAAAAAAACCAGGCTCAAGGAAACGATGTTCTGCCTTGTGGCAGAGATTCTTCAAAACACTCCTTTTCAGATCCCCAAATTGTTTTTCAGCATTCAAAAATTCATTTTCACTTTGAGATACGGAGCGCTTATTTTCCACTTCAACTCTATTTGTTTTAGCAAAAAAAGAGACACCCTGAGTGGCTTAAAAGCAGTGCTTGGAAATGGCTGATCATTTTATGTACTTGGGGCTGATGTCTAGCAGCTCGCCCCGACAAGAAGTGCTTCCTCTCGCATACAGCTACAGGCGAGACGCACACCGTGAAAGGAAACAGCTATACCCACTTTGTCAGCAAGCACCCATTCTGCATTTAAATGGCCCTGGTCAACAGGAATACTGTGGTTAAGGATACAAGTACTGGAAACATGCTAGATGGAAAATACCTGCGTACAGGTCATTTTTATTATCCGACATAATGTAAAGAATGCCTGAACAACGAGACCTCTGCTACAAAAGACTATATAGGCTAAATGAAACTACGGGTGTATCCCAAGGCCAGATGTTAGGATCAGATATGGGGGAACTGACACTCTGCCCGGCCATCTGGGACAAGGCCTGCTCTGTAAAACTCAGTTGTTATGAGCAGCAGCAGTTTTTCCATTGCAGAATTTATTCTTCCATTTGTAATAACCTAGCAGTTCCGTGTGATTTTGTGTGTCTTACAGACATACACCTTTTGGTATATAGCCTTTGGTGCTAAAGGTTTTGTACATATCCCCAGTGACTATGCAAAATCAGACCTTCAGCTCTCCCTCATTTTGAAGTACATCATTCATTCTGATTTAGATCTGCCCACAGTAATTTTAGAGCTTTGGATGTATTTCTTGGCATACGGCAGCGATAGAAGAAAAGGGCGAGCAGGAAGACAAGGGCAGACTTCACCACCATCCCCAGGACAACAGAATCAGAAATTCAGGTGGAAGTCCCCGGTCATTTTTTGCATCACTTAGCAAAGAAACAACCTGTTCCCAAGTACAGAAAGTAGCTAAGCTGTGTTATGGTTCTCTTCCCAACCTTGTTTATAGGATGCTGAAACTAACTCAGATCTATCCCACTATCATACTTAGGGAAAATTGCCAGTGCAAGGCTAGCAACTGGTCAGTAACCAGGCTGAAAATATTGGTATCATCAAGCCTGTAAAACCCGTCATTTTGAACGGAACAGTCCATAGAGTCAACAGCTTTCAGCTAATAAACCCCCAGCTGAATACATCTTCTGAAACCTGCCACGAGACTGGTGAAACCAGTCTTACTGTAAGACTAGATTCCAACTCTGCTGAGCTATCAAGCCGGGTCTTGTGTCCTGTCACACTCCGTGCCGAGCACAAGAGCGACACTGAAAAAACAGTCCACTTCCTGAGATGGTGGATGCGTGGTAGATCACAACTCTAAACTACACGCCCAGGTAAGCTGTAGTCATCAGCAAAGAACCTCGCAGTATTCTTTGAACACATATTCTATGTGTGAATATTATTTTAGGTAATTCTGTGTTGCAGCATCAAGAAAATTGTAATGCTGTCACACTTTAAAATCACCGTCAGGCTTCTCTGGTGTGTGGTGAGGTCCTTGATGCTAAATCACCTTTCATTAGTTTTATAAATATTTCAAACCCATGAGTTGCTGATAGCAATTACTTTTTTTAGTGCATTACTCCACTAGCAGAAAACACATACCTTTTCTGTATTAAAGCTGAACCATTATGCACTTACATTCAAGGCTCCACAATCCCTTCTGTTATATCAAATACTTTCAGCAACTAACACAACTTTTACCATATCTTCTCAAAAGCCTTGCCTTTCTTCTGCTTGCCCAGCTCCATAAACACAACTGCTAAAACTCTAAAGTAAAAAAGAAAAAAAAATATTTAAAACTGCACATTAAATGATCAGCAGTTCAAAAATACAAGTGGGACAGATCCAACTTCCAAGGCATCAGAAACGCTCACGGAAGCCTTTTACTGCAATAGCCGATCCTCGCCCTGCTCTGTTACCTCTCTAATCCTTCATCCGCCGAGAAGGTTTCCTCAATGCCTTTAAGAGGCTTCAGGTTTTGCCATATTTGCACCTTTCAGCCTCTGCGGTACCTGCAAAACGCCTTGGCGTGGAGCTGGCAGGTAACTGGAGGAAGGGCAGGCCAGGCGAGTTTCAAAGCGCTAGTCGGCCATTAACGTAGTGTAAGCAGCTGCTGGAGAGCATCCCTGGGGACAGGAACGCGCAGCAGCGCTGCACGTCAGCCCCAGGAGCTACAAAGCAGGCGTACCGATTCGCAAACCTGTATATACAAGGCTGCTTTTTGGGTTTTTAAACCTTCTGCCGTTTTCCTGCCCCAGCTCTGGCTCCACCACCACCACTAGCACTGCCGGCTGAGTTTGCCACTTCACCCATGCGGAGACCTGTGCTCATCCATTACGTCTAGCCGAGACCCTGTCAGACTAATTACCAATGAACTTGAGACCTACTACTTTATCATCTAGCAGGGAAAATCCCAAGAGCATCTTAACCACTGACAGAAGCAAGACGTTTGCATCAGGCAGGAGGGGCTGAAGGCGGAAGATGAAATGTGGCCGTGCTGCCCACTTCAGCTGGAGAGCCAAGCTGCTGCTGCTGCCCCTGAAGAGAGTGCCCTGCAAAAGAAAGAGCTTCTGCAAAGGGAGAACGCCCACCTTTTGTGGAAAAGGAAGCCAGTTTAATATTAGCAGCAACATCTAGCTCCCACTATTTTCACCCTCCAGTACCAACAGCTGCAAAGAGAAAGCAAGCCCCGTTTTCTTTCCGAGCTCTCTGTCCGATTCCCCTTGCCATGGAAAGGAGGAGACCCTCAGTTTTGGGGGAACAGAAATTCAGTGTTGCCTGATCTGCTATGGAAGTTCAGCCTGAGTCTGGACAATCTCTGTGTGCTTGTTCTTGCCTACACACTTAGCTTCCGTGATCTCCAAGGTAAAGGACAAACAAATCCCATGATGTCTTAACTTGGGATTACTTTGGTGACTCTACCTTGTAGGAAAACTACAACGCTTTGTATACACACTGAGCTTTGTCTTGGCATAGCTAAGATGCTACTCTGAAATCAAACCACCTGGATTTTTCTTAACACAAAAGACAAGCCTACAGCTTTAAAACATCACTGACCAGCTCTAACTAACACTCCAGTCAATGTATTTTTTTTCTTGTGAGTTTGTGTTGACACAGCTAGAAGGAAGCAATGAAGACAAAATGTGCAGACTGAATGGTGCATGAAAGCACAAACCAAACAAGACAAAACCCACTGAAATACATTTTCCGACCTTGGCAGTGAATTTATGCTGAATTCTTCTGAGAACTGGGTTCAAAAAGGAATGAAAATCGTTACAGACAATGAAGACGGAATATTTTTAGCTAACACATTCACCTACACAAACTTTCTAATCCACCTTCTAGTAATTAAGAAATTAGGCTTCTATATGGAGATTAACTGCCTTTTCATCTAGTTTTAGTGCTTCTTACGAAGTTGATGAACATGCTGATCATGCAGACACTGACAGAACACCTATAAATACGTGTACTTTGCATTTGCTATGACAACACACAAAGCTTCTGGGTTTGTATATAGCTTTATTAAGGTGTAATGTATTATAAATAATAGTAATCTACAAGAAAAGACAAGTGAGGTAAGAAAGCTGAAGGCTTAGAATTCAAGGAGCTTAATATCTTTCATTTGACCCACTTCACTTTCTCATCATACTGTGATGACTACTGTATCTAACAGATCTGAAGTGGCTGTCTCAATCTTACCTCATCTGTTGGGAGAGAAGTTGAATGTTGCTTTATTCTAATTTAACTATTTTTGCACTTAAACGTTGAAATATAGCCTTACAAAGTAACTCATTGCCTGCTCCTCTTCAGTTGCCAAGGTTCATGCTGATACCCAACATGTTCAAGGTCATTAAAACTAAAGACCTAATGAACCAATAATGGCTAGAAACTTATTTCCAATTTCTTCTCCGAAAGGGGCTTGTAACGATGACAGAAACAGAAGCAGAGTTTCTCGAGTGCCCAGAAAAACTTGTATCAATTTTCCTGGACTTCTTTGTAAGAAGCACATGAAGAAACTCCAAAATTTTGAATGTTTAATCACAAAGATTCAGTTCTTATAAATAACGTGTCTATTTTGAGACATTGCTTAAAAAATTCCCTCTTGATACAATGACAACAAGAGGGCAGCAAGAAGAAATGCTTTAAAACATGAAGAAAAGAGAAAGTAAACAGAAAATAATACAGGTAATTAATTAGTAACAAATAAAACGATAACTAAAACTAAATGCAGAAGAAAAAAGTTTAAATTCTTTGTTGAGTTTTGTTAGGCTGGACTTGATTCTAGAGCATATTCTAAACAAGACGATTCCTAAGTTACTGTTATTCATATGCATTAATAATTAGAGCCCGGAAATAATTCTGATTCAGATGAGTCAGAACTGTCCAGAAAACAGCTCTTCTCTGTTGGAAAGCAGGCTGCTGGATTTTATGCAGAGCAGAAGTACTGACAGAAGTAGCAGATGAGACCTTTAGTCCACTGAATGTCCATTTTTAGTAAACCCTTAAACACAGTAGAGATTCATTAAGAGTAGAAGAAATCTCTGTATTACCAATATGTAAGAACCACAAATCAAACCATCCAAATGACTTTGGTTGGTCAGCTGAAACCCAGACACGCCCCCCCGCCCTGCAGAGCTGGTAAGGGTCCAGCCGATAACTAGCATAGGAATGTAACTGGTTCCACACCAATGTGATTTGCTAAACTGTAGGTCCCATTTTATTCTTTACCTACAGGTTTGAATGATAAAAGTAACTTTACAGTTAGAACAGTCTTCTCTAGCACTGGATTCACTACCACATGGTAGATTTATTAAAAAAAAACAACCACCAAAACCCCCAGAAGACTCTCTGATAGCCATAAAGCATGAATTAAAAAAGCGAAGGAAATGGGTCGAAAAGCCATAGTCAAAGGGAATCATTATTCAATGACATTTTTCATTTTAGATTAAAGATATCCTAAAGGGTGTCCTCTGGGACTCATAAAGGATCCAGCACTATCAAACATTACATCAGTGGCTTGGAAGTGAAAAATACAGTCCCGTTAATAAAATCTGCAGATGACGCATGGACAGAAAGAGCGGTAAAGAACAGGAAGAAGGACCAGAAAATTGCACACATATATTTGAATTCCTGGAAGTAGCTTACTCAAATGAAACACACCACTGTGCCGACTCCAGATAAAATGTATGCAGGGCTTAACTACAGCACGGAGTAGCAGAGCTCCCAGTTGGGGTTGAATCCCACGAAGAGATGGGAATAACCCCAAGAAAGCACCATTTGAACTCTTCCAAAAGCTTGGAAACTTTTCTGCTCTCTGGGAAGAACGGGGCATGGGGGAATGGGAGGCACATGCTGTGAAAGCAGCCTGCCATGGGCTGGGCAAGACCCAGCTCTTCCTCCACAGCCCTCTCCCTCCCACCTCACTGCTCGATGGCAAGCTGACCAAAATAATTCTTCTAAAAAAAAAATTTTTTTTTTTTTTTCACTGTATCTGTACCATTCATAACACAGCCCCACAAGCAGCTGCATCAGCACAGCCCAGGAGGCTCTACATTGCGGTATGGGGCTGGGAACACACTGGCGTGGAGGGAAGGGCAGGACATAACAGGCCACCTTTGCAGCGAGAGAAACGTGACTCTGCTGCCAGGCTGCGGCAGCAAGGCTGATGGGAGCCCCGGGATGCACAGGGACAGGACAAAGCAAGATGACTAGGAAAGTCTTCACCCTGGATTGTCACTGAGACCAGTACTGGAATACTGCCTCCGGTCCTGGGAGATACGTTTGGGGACAAAAAAAATAATGAAGGGGATGTGGAGCAAACCACTGAACTGTTCTGTGCAGGGTGTAAATGCCTCGCAGCAGGAGGTTTAAGAGCTCAAGCTCCTCAGTTTGTACAACAGAGCACAAAGAGCCGAACTGGTCACAGCATCGAAGTACCTTCATAGCCATAAAATAAGTACAGAATGCTACACTCTGGCACAAAAATGCATGCCAGATCCAAGATGGGAAGCTGAAACCAGAATGAATCTAAGTGGGAAGTTTGAAACGTATTTTGAACAGCAAGAGATTAACAGATTACCATGGAAAATGATACCTTTCCCTCCTTCTGTTACACTCAAGTGAGAGCTGGATGCTTTTCCAGAAGAGCATTTAAAGAGTTTTTAATCTTCAAAAAATGCTACTGGAATGAAGTTGGATGAAAGAGATGAAGCTTAAATGATCAAAAGACAAAGACCCGCCTAGCTTTAACCTCTGTGAACCAGTGGGCAGGGTGAACCGCCTCTCTCGTTTCCATGCCATTGAACCTCGATGCCAAACATGGGCTACACGGTGACACCGTCATGCAGAGATTGCACCACAGAGCCTTTAGCAGAGACAGGAAAACCATTCGACCGATGAGCACTGATGCAATAGCAGAAACCAGGGCTGGGTGCAACCCAGCAGCAGCTGACGGCTCCTCGTGCAGTGGGGAGCTGGCTCCCATGCCCTCCCGCCTGCCAAACGCCGTGACTGTCTTTCTGCCCCGATACCAAAGGCTACGGCTTCACCTTTGACAGTTTCTACTCCGCATCAATAATCTACAGCAGCAAAAATGTGCTGCACATTGAAGGCTTAGGACAGCAGAAAAAAAATGAGGTGCAACACAAATAGCCTGAAGTATTTTAGTGTCACTTATTCATTTTCATATTTAATAACAAAGGAGCAATGAAGGTCAAATAAACCTTAACAAGAATAAAATTACACGCCAGCTGTATGTTACCATGCTATAAAACGTGTGTTTCTTCACCGTGTACAAGCTGCACATTTAGGGCTAGATTTGTGTATGTTAAATAAGCACTCTGCAAGTTTTATCAGACAAGCGTCTGTAATCAAGTCCGGTTTTAGTAGCAGGAGGGGTCAGGATCTTACCCATTGCAGGGAAATTACCTGCCCTCTGGCCTACAAGGATTTGCGTACGACAGCGGCCGTACCGGGGTTTCGCACTGTCGCTGCAGAAGCTGTGCCAGTTTTCCTAAATATGCTGGAACTCCAAGACTTTAAAACATGGGAAATCTGAGGAAGGAAGAGATTTCATTTTCATGTGTTTAGTTTTAACATCCAAAGGTGTCAACCAAGTCTTACTGAGGAAAAACTGCAGCCAAACTAAACTTTGTGTACATCAGTTACACTCTCAAATCTAAGATAGATAGTAAGTAAACTACAGTCTGATACGATGATCCATTTAATTAGCTTTATATGAGCAGTTTCCTTTATGATTTCAAATCTTGATGAATTTCAGAGGAATTTAACACTGTGGGGGCTGACTCCTTAAAGCAGAATAAAAATACAGAGTTTTTATAAAGAAAACTTCATGTTATTTTTACTATTCCATATAAACATGGCTCATTTTATTTTTCAGGAGCTTGAAGATTTGTACTGGTGAAAGAAATTGCAGAAAAGCTAATGAAACTGGAAGGATGACAGGTGTGAGTGGAACACACAAAATTTTTAAAAATCGAAAGAGTTAAAGAAAGAGCAGCTGCCTCCCAAAATCACAGAAGGGACTTGAGCAATCAAGGGAAGGGAAAGACAAAAACTATTAGAGCTTTTGTTTTTCTGCATAATTTGTTTAACAAATAACATGTTATTTTCTTATATACGCATCTAAGGGAATTTTTGCTGCTCCAAAGACAAGGTAAGAGGATCAGGGCAGAATCTGGCTGCTGCTGGCCCACAGAGAAAGAAGGGTTGGAGGCAAGACAGCTCCTAGAGACATCCCGAGAGCAGGATCCCTCCTGTTGGGAAGGAAAGGGCATAAACAAGGATTGTACCTGCTGGAAAGAGCCAATTCTCATAACAGCGACCACCCAAATCTCTTATTTCTCCTCTGGCAGTAGCAAGCAGCAGCACGCCAGCGGCAATGCCACCCAGGGAAAGATGGTTTTCTGAAGCTCAAATGCCACCAGCTCTGTCTCACTGCAAGACTCCACATGAGGCAGAATTAGAGATGCACAGAAAAGCTTAGATTGGAAGGGCTCTCCAGTGGGCATATAGACCAACCTCCTGCTCCAGCAGGGATAGCTTCAAAGTCAGAGCATGCTGCTCTTGCAAGTCTCCCAAGGATGGAGATGCCAGGGCCTCCCTGGGCAGAACTGCCTTCCCTTGTGCTGAGCCAGAATTTGCTTTGCTGCAAATCATCACCATTCCTTCTTGTCTTGTCACCGTGTGCCTCTGAGAAGAGTTTGGCTCCATCCTCTCTAGGACCTTCTTTCAGGTGGCAGGGGACTGCAATTAGATCCCGCCTGAGCTTTCTCTTCTTCAGGCTGCCCAAACCCTCTCTGCCTTCCCAGTGGTCCTCCGTTGGACTGACTCTAGGCTGTCAACATCCCTTTTCTCCGTGGGGGCTCAAAACTGGATTCAGCGTGTGAGATGCAGCCTCACAACTGCTGAGTGGAAGGGAAGAACCGTTTTACCTGACACGCTGTCTGTGCCCTTGGTAGTGCCGCCTCGCGCACAGCTAGCCTTCGTCACTACAGGGGCACGCTGACAACTCGTGCTGCCCTCCACCACGACTCCCAGCACCCTTTTTGCACTGATGCTATCCAGACATTTGGTCCCCAGCCTGCACAGATGATGGGAGTTATTCCCACCCAGGGAGGAAGCCAGGGTTTTGCATTTGCCTTTGCTGAACCTCAGGAAGCTCCTCTCAGCCCACCTCTGCTGAGGTTCCTCTGATCAGCAGTCCTGCCTTTCCATGTGTCCACCCTCCATTTGCCACCTGAACAGCAAGTTTTTGCCGTCTGAAAAACAGGGTGCATCCTCTTCTGGTGTCTGGGCCTGAAGGTGCTAAACAGTATCAGCCCCACTATCAACCCCAATAAACATTTAGCCAGCTGCCAGCTTCAACCCACTGACCACTACGCCCTGTGCTCCTTGCCAGGCCACCCAATTTTTCACCCACTTTGCAGCTCACCAATCTGCTTTGAACTTCCTCGGTTTGGCTTCAACGGCAAATTGAGAGCCTAGAAATATTATGGCAGAGTCTGCTGGCGTGTAACCACAAATTACTTCTCTGAAATGGCTGATAATTCCCCTGAACAGAGAGCTGACCACAAGGCAAGCAGGCAAATGAAAATATAATGAAGCTTTCCAGAATAATGTCCTTCAAGTCTGGATTAAGAGGATTACACCACTTAGTATACCAGTTTTATAACCCCTTGGGTCCAAGTTTTCTGCAGATAAGTTGAGAATCGGAATTCCCTAGAGCAAAGTTACTCAATTCTTGCACAAACTACATAGCAGTCCACTTTTATATGCTGCTTTGCATGTCTGTGTGAATTAGTTTCAGAATAACTTGAAATCTTGAAAGCAAGACCACACAGCAAAACAACCATGTGACATGGTCACAATGCAATATGACTAATTTTATTAAAACATATGTTGGAGGATTGCTATCATACAGTGTTGCTTTAGAGCATATTTAACAAAAACTTATCTCAGATCATCTAACATCCTGTTTAACTGTCCGGTATTTATGTGCATCAAAGCAATGCTACAAAAACCCTGCTATGCTTTTACTGAAAAATGCACATTTTCCATTGAAAAACACGACTAGAATTGACGGGACCTGGATAACAGCAGATAATTCTGATCTTCCTCACAAAGTTCATTACCTGCGTGGCACTGGACATGCCGGACGGTTACGAAGGGCTGGCCTTAAGCATCAGCAACCCACAACAGCTATCATCTGGGCCTGGTTTGGTTTCGGTATTAACCCTTTGCCACTTCATGTCGTAACACATGGCACTCTCCTCTGTGCAAGAGAGACTCCTGTCCGCCCTGACCTATTGCACAACCCAAAGGAACTATAACGAATTACCAGTTGCAGGATTTCTGGAACTACGACGATATCATCCTGGCACCCAAATTGCAGAACAGGATGAAAGCCTTTAAGGAACTTTTTTTTTTTTTAAAACTTTTCTCTGCAAGCAGAGCAGCATACTAGAAACTCCTTTTAAAATACATGAAACCTGGATTTTGCAAACAAGCAGATGAACCCCAGATCGTAAAAATACCTGTGCTAGTAACATAAACTCTTAGAGTAAGTGAAAACTCTGCAAATTCTTTCTGTGGAACATTACTTTACATACAGTATGTAGCTCTGTACAATCTGGTAAAATGACCAGGACAGAGTCAACAGGGTTTGCCCCAACTTATCCCAGCTGGCAGCTTGTCCCACGATTAAACATAACAGCAGAGAACTGAAGGAAACTGAGTTGTCAGGTCCCGTCCCTTTGCAGTGCAGGCTCCCACGCAATGTCTAATCCTATCACAGTCCTGTTGAGCTTCATCTTAAACCTCCCCAGGTTGTTTGCACCATTATTTGCTTAGTTAATATACTTGAAAACCATTTAAAAGAGTAGTTAAATATTTCCTATGTAAACCTTACAAAAAGCACATTTCTTAACTTATTTCCTAGTACATAATGCACTGAAACATGCTAACACTGTTCGATGCAGGGAAAAAAAAAAGGTAGGAACACATACATTAAAGTCAATCATTCAGATCTTGTATAAGTAACGGTAATAATGATACTTGTCCTCCCATGGTCGTTCCATGTAAGTATCTCTGTTTACTAGGAGATAAGTAGTTACTTTATAGAGAATTTTTTTTTTTTTAAAGTGTTATTTAATCTTATTTTCAGAGTGGCAAAAATCAGCCGGAGTTGTGATGTGGTGCTCTTGACACCAGTTACTTTCTCCTCCAGTCACCTGCAGCTGATCTGGAGGAATCTAGAGATACGTAACGCAACGGCCGTTACTTTCGCTCCGAAAGCTATACAAAACTTAAGAGGCCATCATCGAGCCCGTTTAAGCAGCACTTTTCAAAGATTTAAATTACAGGGTAAGCCGTCCATGAAATGTTTTCTTACCACAAGGATTTTAGCCTAAACAACTGCAGTACCGGCTCTAGAACACGCAAGCAGCTCAGGATGGGAGGCCTCCAGGAAACCCCGCTGTCATCATTTGCTCAGAGGAGCTCAACAGAAGGGCCTCTCCCCGAGCCCGCCGGCAGGTACCTTCTCCGCAGCACCTGGCTCCTGTTAATCCTATTGCAACACAGGTACCTGTCTGAAGGAAAGATACTGCTCTGGGCTTCTCGTCAAAATAATAAATGCTGCCATAGCAATCAGCTAAGGCAGAAAAAGCGGGACGGTTGTGGCCGGACAGTGAATGAATGTATGCCACGTAGTTAAAAATATTCAGCATGGAAAAAGTATGTGACTACTAACACGCTGGTTAAGTTAAAGCCTGCTTGGAGCCCAATCTCCAACCAGGTCATATTTAAGTACTCTGTTTTCTCTATACTGGATTTCCAGACCTATTAGCTGGAACTATTCTAATGGGCCTTGTAAATTCTAGCCTAGAGGAGGGCAGAGACAGAAGACATCACAAGAAAAGGGATTGGGCAGAACTCTGGTTTAGATGCAGAGGTCTGTGGGAGATGCAGGAGATGAGTTCACGCACCCGAGCCTTCCTAGGCAGGCAGAAAAACCCAAGCAGGAAATAAGCATAGAGAGGTTTTACACAAGGTAGCAATAAAGCAAATTTTTCCGCTTCTGAGAACACCTCCCTTTGTCACAGCTTAGGGAACTACCAGGATACAAACACATACACAGACCAAAATCTGCAAACACAAATGCTTAACTGGGTTGCTAAATAATTAGCTTGATTTGTATTTAAACTGAAATATTAACTGTACCTTAACTATCTGTTAAGCTCAGCACCTATTCATGCCTTCTTATTTTCAAAGACTGCTTTTTGACTGCTTCTAGGTGGACTGGCTCGCGCATGGGCTCATCTAGAGAATCTGAGACCAAAGATGAACTTTGTTCAGAGTCTAAACTACCGACGTGAATGCTGCTCCCTGCAAATGCTGGGATCTCCATGAGGGAGGAAGATGACCACACTACACCTGCCATTTGCATAAAGATACATGCTATTTATGAAAGAAGGAAGCAGTCATTTTTACAGATATTTATGCTGATATCTTAAGAATGTATAAAAAGTGTTAAGTCACCGTTCCCACACAAGGGATAGGTTCTCTTCGGTCTAGTGATGACGGTGACCTACACCCCAGATCCTTGGCGTACACTGAGCATCTGCCTGAACTTTTAACTGACATGCTAAGACAGAGAAAGTGTTTACATCATTTAGGGCTGATTCCATGGTTAGATAAGTTCGGTCATTTGCCGGTTTAATTATTATTTCAATTATTTCAATACTATTTCAAAAATATTACTTTAACTATTATCCTACCGAGCAAATCACCTTCTTCTGAACTTACTAGCCCAGAAAGATATTATTTTAATAATCTTATCTCTTCTGAAATACATTGTTTTCATTTTGTTCACGCATGACAGCAAATTTCTGACAAAGTAATAAAAAGAGAAACTAAATCATAAACAGCTTTCAGCAGAAGGACTGAAGTAGTGGACAGAGTGTAACCGTAAGCATTATTGGCACAGGATCAAGAGCAACACCTACCACAGATTTGGGTTTGCTGACAGCCACCAGATTGGCCAGCAAGTCTTCATCGTACAGCTGGCTAAAAACATGGGCATCGTAAGCCACCGTTATGGAGACTTCTTCCATCATTTTGCCGGCAAGCTGCCGTTGGCGGCCAGAGCGGGTTGACAATCCAAGGCTGAACCTTGGCTCAGTTCCGTGTCAGTTGTTCACACCCACCTGAAGAAGCTAATGAGGAAGGAGTGTCACAAGAGAAAATATGACCCAGCAAATCAGCTCCCGTGTGGGTTTTTCTCTCGAGGGTGCCTTTTATATTATCATGGGATGCACATATGAAACACCTGCTCACACTCCCAACACCCAACTTGCAAAAGGTATTTGCTGAAGTTCAGTGAAAGCCAGGGAACCTGTTTTAATTCCAGTACTAGGCTGAAGATGAAAAAGCAGTAGCCAAACCAGATTAGTATTAAGCAAGAAAAGATCCGTCAGTGCTTGACAGCAGGACTGGAATCACTTATGTTCTTCTCGAACTTTGTAGCAATTGTTTATTCTTTTTATCCAGTTTTCTCCCACGAAAGCTGATATTCTTGTTAGCAGAGTCTCACTTTCCAATTAATTGCTTCTTCTGGCTTATTTGTAAATTCAGAGAGACCTGTGTAACGATGATTTCTTTCAGCCATTCCTTGGAATTTTCCACAAGTTTCTAAGTCTCCTTTAAAATCTTTAAAAACACTCACTTTGGCTTTTACACAGATCTGAATTGCATTTTGTGCCATGTAGATGCTTTGATTTTAGCAGGAAGACGATGGCATCGAGTCACAACCCTCCAAAAGGAGTCCTTCAGTTTCCAGCTGTAGAACAGGGTAAAACAGCCATGCAACATGCAATGAAGGCTGTAAGCTCTTCTTGAATAAACTCGCACCTCCCCAAGTGAAATAAAACCAATTTATGCAATTGAAACTTTCCACAGTAGGTTTACAACCTGAATCTGGGACTGGTTTGCTTTTAACCAAGAAGTGATATGGTATCTCTTGTCTAGGAGTCCTAAACAGTGTAGCTGCCTTCCAAATCGCTCCTGACTTTCCAATTAATTTACAATAACATCTATTTGACACGGAGAAGAAACATTAGGAAAAAAATTGGAAAAAATAATCAAAAATCAATATTCTCAAACCTACAAATGAAAATCTAGAAAACAGTAAGTGATTTGAAGACATAAACAAAATATTCCCAAAAGAAACTCCTTTCAGGAGACCTGGACAAGCTAAAACTCCTAACCAAATCAGCACTTCTGCTTAGACTCGTCCACTACATTTTTACCTTCTCTGGAAGCCTTTTGTTCTTCCTGGTGAAAAACCATACCTGCTCAAGAAGCAGAAATCATTTCACCCGTGCATTTGTCTCCAAAAAGAGCATGTGCTGGATGCAGCAAATCTGGCAGAAATTTCCAGTTCAGGTTGCTGGCAGCATGTGGTTCCGCTCTCGCTTTCCAGAATAAAGAGGGTCAGACCCACCTTGCTCTTCTCTTTTTTCCTGTGCTCCTGGAGTACCCTTATCAAAGATTACACGGGTATCTAAATAGCACCAGGTGCTATTTGCATTTGAATAGGGAACTTGAGCAACAGTTGTAGCGTACAGGATTAAAAACCCAACACCTCTTTCACTTAAATAGGGGGGGAAATGACATGTTATTGCTAGGAAACAGAGGGAGTTCTAATAGGCTTATGGCAAGCAAAAAATGCAGCACTTGAGGTTAAATCCTTGAGAGTAAAGCAGATTCTGATCGTGCTTAACCCTTGCAGGAGGAGGAAAGGTCTTTTTGCCTTGAAATGCACCTACAGTGCGTTTTTTAAAATTTGTCTTCAAAGGCTTGCAGGTTTTTCCAATTAATTCCCACAGTAGAAATACTTTAGATTCCAATCCTGAAGCGAGATCCAGCTCACGAGATGGCTCTCCGTGCCACCTATACAGAAATCATACCTGCTATGCTAAATCCTGCTCAGGTTTTTCTGAAGCGCTTCTCAATGACCGCTTCCTCTTCGCTTTCATTGCCTTGTGGGGTGGGTTTATTTTTTCTTGTGAAAAAAGTTCAAAGCGGAAGGCTACGAGCCGCTCCTCCTTGGCTGCCTCCGAGCCGCGCTGACAAAGGCACCTGTTGTAAGAGGTAAAGAAAGTCCCTTCCCACAACCCTTCCCGCCCCGCTGGCGCCCGCTCCGGAGGCTCCCAACAGGGACTGACATTACATTGGAACAGTCATGTAGGCGCAGGGCAGGGAGCAGGCGCTGTAACAACAAACATTCCCATGTTAATGAGAGACCAATTTAATTCTGCAATTAAGGGCAGGAGGTGGAGAATGCAAATGATCAGAAGTACACCGCAGCTGCAGCTACTCGGATCCCTCCCCCGATTTAGCCAACAGGCATTTCTATTTCTAAGGAATTATGGACCAGAACATATATTCCCTTTTTCTCTTTTCATCTTAAGCAGAAAGGTTACAATGATTTAACAGCATTAAATCTACATGTTACTATTGTATTTATGGGCCGAATAATTCTTCTCATATCTATTCTTAACTGAGGGCTTGTAATTCTGGCATGTTCTAACTAGCAACCGCAAGAACTAACAACTGATTTTTTGATCTTGGCGAATGCGTATCTTTACTTTAAAGAGGGTATTTTTCTGTGGTTATTTCAAGCTGCCCACAAATCCCTACGAACCTGCATTTTACATCCGTGTTAGCAGTCTGTGCTGTACTCCAAATCAGCGCACAGAATTGTTAAGTACCAAGCCCGTTAAACTAAATCTTTTGTGCTAAACTGACTGAAGCAAGTATGTCCACCCAGCCACAGCCGTGGCATGCCCACCCCAGAGGAACCGGAAAGGAAAAGGCAAGCAGACATGCCCTCGACCACCTCCTCAGGCCACGCTACACACTCCTCCCAGCATTTCAGCGCACAGCCTTCCCCTCAGCCAGGGTTTCTGAGTGCTGAAAGTGAGGAATAATCCATCAAAAGACAGGAAGCCCCACGTAGCACAGCTTCATAGTTCTTTAAATTAAATAGCGCTTCCCTATGTAACACCACGTCTACCTTGCAGCAACCTTCCTCAAGGAACAGGAACGCAGCCCCCTCCACCACACGGCAGTGAAAGCATACCTCCAAAGCGGGAGTTTTTGGAGAAGCGGTTCAACCGAGCAGTCAGGATGACAGAGGAGAGCCAGCAGAAGGACAGGTGAGCTGCAGAAAACTGTTAACTAATTAGGGTAAGTAGCCCTAATTACAGCTGTTGGCATTTATATGGTGGTGGATAACAGAGGTGAATGGAAAATTCCTGAATTGAGCAAACCAGCTAGCTTAGCAAAGCAAAATCCTGCTCACTCCCAAGATAAATTCACTCTCACTCCACCCCCAGGAATGTCTTGCTGCTATCTGACGGGGGTAGGATCTTCTGACAGACGGGAAAGCGTTACGTATGTGAGGTATGTGCGGCTTCTTGCTAAGCGCTCCCTTCCTGCCACCCTAAAATATATATTCTGAAATATAAAGGCATTTTCTGTGATTTGCTTTTCATCTGTTAATGAATCTGGGAAGATCACAGCAGCCTTCAGATAAGGAAACATAAAGCTCCTTTCAGAGCACTTGGAATGCATGTGGCAGCCTACGAGGTAAGTTTACAGGGTTTTTTCCCCCCAAATAGGAATGATAACGGTAGTACCACGCTCTTTTCACAGTTCCCTTACCATTAATCACCTGTAAGAACTGTTTCGAACACGACCAGCAAGCGAGAAACACTTGGTCACAAGTCAAACAGTGTGAATCCCAGGGGACAGTTACGTTCTCTCCTCATCCACAAAGCACTTGCTGACCATCAGAGAACAGCAGAAAGCCCAGATCTTCCGTCCGCACGCTCAGCCGCCTGCAGTGCCCCGAAGGCC
>NW_010516646.1:0-3326 GCF_000687285.1 Phaethon lepturus
CCCGCCTGCCCGCGGCTCCCAGGAGGGGAAGCCCAGACCGAGTCATTTCTGCGTCTAGCAGGAAACGCATGCAAATGCGAGAGCTTGAGAGCACCGCGCAGGAAACCCCCGGCCCAGCAGCCTCCCAGGGACCTCCGCCAGCCCTCAGCCCCTCAGTCGTGCTGCACAGCCTGGCACTGCGGGAGGGGTGAGCAGCCACACGCAGCAGCTGGAAAACCCTGGAAATGGAAACTCCCAGGGGGAGGAAAAAAAAATCACAACAAACCCACACCTGGAGAAGAGGCTGTCCCACACCATGTAAGGACAAAGAACAAATCTGACTTTTCCCCTGGCTTTGGCCACTAGTCTTACAATGATGGAACCAGCTTGCTCTGTGCCAGACTAACAGCGTCAGGTCCACGTAGGACCTTGGCACTGTTCCCCAGACAGGCACAGATTTGTACAACTGCGCTTCTGAAATGGGGAATAGCTCTCAAAACCAGGAATCCGTTACCCACCCCAGCAGCAGAGTAACGCAGCTGCTTCCTCCCAGGTACCAGGGTTCATCCCTTGGCGGTTGCCCTCAGCCTGAGCAAAGGCAGAGCACGAAGACCTGAGCGAGCCAGGTTCCAGCAGGGCCGGCTGGCCAAGTCCTCACAGCAATGCCCGTTAAATCAGCAGGTCCTGCTTGTCCCCAAGCTCTCACGTCTCCCCTTCAGGGATGCTTTCCCTCCTGTAATAGCTTGGTCCCACTTAACCTTTTGTCCCCTGATGGGTGCTAGCAGGACCCACCTGGCCGGGTGCCTTGGCCATGTCTCTCGGCAGGGCTGCCAGCCCCACATCAGCCCTGGCCACTGGCTCTGCACTGTAGTAAGTAACATTTAGAGGCCACACGCAGCGCAAACCTCAGGGCTAATTTGTTCTTTCAGCATGAGTGGGTTTGAGCCTGGGTTTTAGCTGTTTTCCCAACCTCTCTACAGCCTTGGATCGGAGCACATTTGGGGAAGCCCAAGCCCTGGGTGGGGTCTCATTGGCTACACTGCGTATAAGTGCCTGTCATGGACATCGTTGCTGGACAAGGGGAAGGATAAGAAACAGGTTTAGATGAGGTTTGACGCATAGTGACTTCTAACCACACTAGACGGTCCCACACCACAACCTTTTCTCCTTCCCCATTGCACTGCGACTTCTCTGCGCAGCCGGGGAGTGGGCTCTCCAGGGCTGCACTTAAACACCATTTCCAAATGACTCTCAGTGCCCTTTCTGCTGCCCTGGAGCCAGAGAGAGGAAAAAACCCAGGTGGTAACCAGGCAAACTTGATTTGCCTGTGTATGATCTGGATGTAATGTTCTTTTTTCAACGTAAAGGCATAACACATCCTTGTGGCCCTGCTGGTCTGATACCGGGGGTGACTAATGCAGGATAGTCCCTACGCTTGAGTACACCCAGCGCCTTTCGAGGCGCTGATTACAAAAAAAAGGCAAAAGCTTTGAGACAAGGGGATTACCCGAGACCCGTCTAATCTGGGGCTCTGTGTCTGTTTGTCAGGTGATAACTGGGTATACTGTATCCCCTGGGTATTGCATCTTGCTGGGGGTACTAGCGTGGCTCACGTGCTGCGTCCCAGCGTGGGTTGGCCACGTACACCCCTTGGCTGTGGGGACCCATCCGTGAGTGCTGTATGGAGCCCCACGTACTGCATTGGCTTACACACTGCCATGACATGCATTTTCTCGATATGCTTTGTAACCTTTGGGGTGTCGGTGGTCCATGCTCTGGCATTTTGGGGCCACGAAGGGCTTGTCCGCGTCGCCCCATCTGTGCTCCGTGCAGCACACAATGGCCGTTGTTTGCCTTCGGGGCGGGTGAGCAGCCTCTGGCTTGGGAGGAACAAAGCCTGGAGCCAGTTCCTGCAAACACAAAACGTGCCTTTTTATCACTTCGTGACAAATTGGTTTGTCAGCAGCAGGAAGTGATGTTACCGCTGTCCTCACCAAGGGGAAACTCCTCATGGTTTCCATGGGGATGTATGCAACTGTAGAAGTACAGGTTTATATAAGCTGGAAGCCCTACACACGCCTGCTGCGTGCTGCGTTTCCTGGGGTCTCGGATCGCACACACGGGGCAGGGTCTCGGCCGAGTCCCGCTAGCACGGGGGGACAGATGGCTCTCGTGGGAGCTGGGGCAGACGGGAGTTCCAAGCTGTAAACCAGGGCGAATGGTGTGCCTTGATATCCCAAACAAAACAGCAAAGCAGGGAGAATAAATGAGGGGCGAGAAGGGAAAATGCCTCCCTAACACACCCACAGTGAATCCCCCAGCTGAGCTCATCCGTCTCCCCAAAACTGTGGCACCGAGGTGGCATTTGCAGGTCTCACTCTGATCTCTCTTACTTTACGCTGTTGTTCTTGCCCCCTTGTCCTCCCCTTGTTTGGAGCAGGAGCAGTTTGGGATCTGGGTGCGATCCTGTCCGCAGAGAGTTTGCAGGAGCCTGTGGGCTCTGGGCACCAGGAGACTCTGATTATGGGCAACAGCAGAAGGATCACGATAAAAGACTTAGAAAAGGACATCGCATGTCCGCAGAGCTGGCAGTGCGTGTCGGTGCCTCGCTGGGACGGGAGCCCTGCTGTCGCCGGCTGGCTTTGCCGCAGCAGGCGTTGTGCTGAAGCAGCTCTCTTTCGCGCCCCTCTGTCAGGTGCCTGCTTAGGTTATAAAAGCTGATCGGCTGCCAGGTAATGAGTTTTATTGTTCCAAGAAACATATAAACAACCTCCCCCAGCTGACGGGGAGCGGATTTCTGTTTGAATTGTGATTAACAGGCAGGAATTTTTTTTATCAGTTGCATGGCCAGGGCTGCCAAGGTTGTATTTTTCCACTGAACAAGCTCTGCTTTGCTTTGAAGGTGGAAGTTTGTTCCACTGTTTACTGCAGGTGTAAAAAGGTTCACGTATTCAGAAACAGCCTTGCATGCTTTACAGGGAGAGCAGCGGTAGGTGCAGCATGGAGCAGCACAACCTGCCAAGGCACTTTCCATGGACAAAGGGGTTTTGCAGGATTTTCGGCATGGGACAGACTTTGGGAAGGAGTAAGGGTTTCTGTTTCTTAGTGCCCAGGGATCTCTCCTCCTTTTAGATGCTCCATTTTTTTATTTATCCCTTGGTGTCAGGTTGAAGCTTGGCGATGGCTGATGCGTAGTGCTGACGACAGAGCTGCGTCAGAGGGGTAGCTCACGTGGAAGAATTTTAGACACAGCACTGCATCATCCCATCCTTCAAGGGCACCTTTTCCCAGAAGAGTCCTGGATTTTAGCACCATTAATGCTCCAAGTAACTTGCACGATTTCAGCA
>NW_010516646.1:3357-6324 GCF_000687285.1 Phaethon lepturus
GTCTCCAGTTATGTGACGAGCACAGCTGCTTTATGCTTAAAGAATCCCTCATCTGTAAGCTTAGGATCATAACTGTTAAAATGCCTTGATTTGCGGAGTTATAATCTGATGCATCTGCCTGAGCAAAACCATTTTTGACAGGGCAGAAGTAGGACAAGACTCCTTGAATATCAGAGCTGCAAGGACTAGTGGTTCCCTTCTGGACTGGATGGAGTCCTAGTCCTAGTGTCCTAGTCCTAATGTCCTAGTGCTCCCCCAGCATCCAGCTCCCTGTTCCCAGTGTTACTGCCCTGCCTAGGAAAGCAAGCTTCCAGCTGCACCTCTTCCACACCAGCTCCCCCGATACGCATCCTGCCCTACACACCCATGGAGAGGTTCTGTCACACCACACAGCAGTCACCCTGCAGCTCCTGCAGGGAACGCGAGCCTGTTGGAGCTCCCCTGCCTGTCTTTTGATACCTGAAATGGCAGATAAAAGTCACTCTAGTGAGAATCCTCAGCAGGAGATAAATTTCTTTGGGTCTGGGTAAGAAAATAACCTGTTGGTTACCTGATCTCTTGTAATGCCCCTATTTGTTTACTGAGATAACTCTGCAAGCCAGATCCTCTGATCCCTGGAGCAAAGTTAGTCCAAGTTGCAAAAAAGAATCAAGGAGGTGGGACAGGAAAAGAAAACACCTTGGCACAAACTCATAAGCATTGGAGATCTGTTACCAACAGGTTAATTTTAGACTTAACCTTTGAAGCATTAAAGTAAACAAGCAATAAGGAAGCTTTTTCCTAGGAGAAGGGCTATTTTAAATTCACTGTAGCCCTGTGCCCAAGTCTCAGCTGGTTCAAACTTAGAGCTCTTGTGGCCATCACTGCAGTCAGATCCACCTTACAGCTGAGAAGCCAGCCTTGGCTCTTCGCCACTGCATATAATTATATGGGGACAAAGAAAAGCTGAGTTAAGAAGCAGCAGTAATTTCTAGTCCATTATGTTGCTTAAACCCATTTTTCTATCTAGTTCAGTCAAGACCCAAGGTCAGAGTTGGAAATTCAGATTTCTCTTGCAGCTCTCAACCCGGGAGCTTCCACATGAGTTTTGGGACTGTAAAATGCAAGATTTTAAATAATATTATCATCCAGCTCAATAGAAATACCATAATTTATTCTGTTTGTATAAAAAAGTTATAATCATGTAACAAAACTATGTCTTCATAAGAAGAAATATATTATTTCACATCATAAATAAATCAGCAAACATACAACCCTTGGCAACTCAAAAAAGCACTCGGCTGGTGCTTTCACGTCAGTGCTTGGGAAACAAGAAGAGCTGACAGATATATATACACACAGGATTACAGTACCAAAAATACTGAGGTATTTTGTTTCTCTGGAAATGAAACTTTTAGGTTTGTTAAGGCACAAAACAATGCACTAATGTAAAAAATAAATAAATAGGACTGTCACATGAAAGGGGACAGCATCAGTGTTGCTCAGAGTGTCCAGGAATGGGAATACTGGTGAGCATGCTACTAAACATGGAGCAGGCTTAGGACAGACATAAGACAAGGAGGAACAGCTCAGGAAGAGACAGTGTCCTTTGATCTTTGTGTAGACATCCAGATATTGGCTTCAAAAGTCAGAACAGTCAGCCGCACCTAGTTCTCTGGCATCAGGTGAGCTCCTCTCCGTTTATGACACCATTCTGGGATGCATGGATGGTTCCTCACAAAACACGAGTGACTGATGACACTGTCCTCATAGTTATTGCACTTCTGAGACAATAAGCCTGAGTTCTGACCATATTTTCACCTGCTTTTCAGCAGCTTGGGGAAGTAGTGATGGGGCTCTGAAGATAGCTTAAAGCACTGGACGAGGTGTGAACAGGGATGGAGACTGGAAAGTTAAAGACTGTGGTGGTCGATGCTCCTCTGTCCAACACAGACATAGCAGGGCTACCAGCTTCTGCTGAGCAGTTGGGGGCAAGGACCTGTGACTCAAACTGAAGCAGCTGCCCCATGAAGCTGAAGTTTGGGGAGATGATGCTTCTCCTCTGCTTCACAAACTCAAAGGCTTCATCCAGTTTGACTCTGTTGGTCCTCATGAGATAAGCAAGGCAGATGGTTGCTGACCGGGAAATGCCAGCCTGGCAGTGCACAAATACCCTTCCTCCATCATTTTTAACAGAGTCTGAAAGAATTAAAACACAGTTAGCAAACAAGTCCCACAGCTTCCGGAGGTGGAAAAGCACAGGCTGCTGTTTTACATTTCTTTAATCCATCCCTTCCTTAGCCTAATAGGTGCACCCGGTGCTTTTGAGACAAAGAGAGCCTTTGTCCCGAGGGAACCAGCAGTCTAGCTATTTTCATTCTGGGCTCCAATTCCAATTATACTAATAGCTCCTCCAGGTCACTTTAGCAGTCTTGCAAGATTACTTTAATACTGATCCGCTTAAATTCACTAGCTCTTCTCTGCAAGACCAATGCCTCTTGAGTCAAGATTTCAAACAGTTTTGTGAAGCTCAGATTATTCCTCCAAGTGGAATAAAATTAATGGAAGTGTTCCCCGAGTATCTCTCCTCTACAGAATGAAATTCCCCAATCTCAAATGTAGGTTTCACTGGGGAAAACACCCCCCAAAAAAAAAATCACTTCCCAGGGCACATTACCCCAGAAAAAGAACAGACTGTAAAGAGAGCTCATTTACCTATGAAATCAATCGCCTCGTTAAACCAGGAGCTGATGTCGGCCTTGTGGTTGTCCTCGACGGGAATACTTTTATACTGGTAGTGCCCTTCGAAGTGGTTGGGGCAGTTCGCCGAGACATTGATCAACGCCGTGATCCCCAGGGCATCCAGCATGTCTTTTCGGGAGGCATGGTAAGCGCTGCCCAAGTAGAGGAACGGCAGGATTTCCACCGGCCCGCCCTAGAACAGAGAGGACAGGCAGCCGGTTAACGCCGCTCGGCAGCTCTCCGGTA
>NW_010516647.1:0-2303 GCF_000687285.1 Phaethon lepturus
CGGGCGGGCCTCCGGTTGCGGCCACACTTTGCGCCGGGGACTGTGGGGCCGCACGTCCAGCAGCAGCTGCAAAAGAGCCGGGGGAGGGGAGACCTTGCCTTGCCCCACACCAGACACTGCCTGGGCCCCATAATCCTCACCCGCGCGTTCTTTGCGGTGCCAGGATCAAATGTAGGCTCATCGGTATGGCACAGCCATAACGCCGGGGTGAATGTATGGCTCTGCACTTTGGGAAGAAGGGGAGCCTCCCTGTGAATCACGGGAGCCTTCACCTGGCGTTTCATCCAGCATGAGTTTACCGGCCGGGGGTGGGGCAAGGGAAGCGATATGCAGGACGGGGGAATGAGAGGTGCCATGAGGCCTCTTCAGTGGAGCAAACGGTGGAGTATCCTTGTCTTTGGCAGGGCAGCCAACGCTCCATCAGTGCGTGGCTGAGATTCTTGCATCTGTTCTCTGACTTTAAATAGCGTGGCTGATTCTGGTGAGTCAGGTGTTTGGAGCGAGATCCCAGCAGTGCCTCTGAATTCACAGCATGCCCTTGAGCAAGTCCCTTCTGACGTGCTTTCACCCTTCCTCTCTTTTAAGAAACATTTATCATTTAAGTCTCAAAACAAGGAGCTTTAAGTTTATGATGTCCTAAAGCAGAAGATACTGTGGTCCTCCGGACTTCGAGTAACTGCAAAACTCCCTTGCCTAGACAGCCACCTAATCCCTTTCCAACTTCCACCAGCCTGTTGGAGTTCGTGTGACAGTGAGGTCCATGCTATAGCATGTGCAATAAAGTACAGAATTTAATTGCTTTTATTTAGTGCATTTCCAGTTTTCTGCAGCTAATGCAGTTGTTGTGCTATGTCAATCTTTGTTTATATGTACTTGCCCTCTGTGTTCCCAGTGTTATTTTGTATGTGTTATTCTCTTTCATTAATTTATCCTTTGAACTACATAGTCACTGATTCTTAGCCTTTCGTAATATATTTTTTCATATTTCTTAGCTTTCTTCTTAAGCTTTTCCTCATCCTCATTTTCCATTTTGGTTCCTGAAAAAACATGAGTTTGACTAGTGACAGGAGTATCACTAGTGGGAGCTTCATTAGTCTGTATCCTGTCCTCGCTCATTAAGCAGTAATCCTTGAATTACAATTAATTAAAACCCATAAAAAGTTCAGGTTATTGCTTCAGTATATAGTTAATATTATTGTTTTACCTAATGAGACAGATCTCATTGATGAAGGAACAGTTCTTCACTTTATCTTGTAGTATGAGAACTGGGGACCACCAGATGAAACTTGGGAGAGGTTTGTTCAAAACTAATGCAAGAACATAGCTCTCAACACAGTGTGCAGTTAAACTGTGGGACTCCTGGCTACAGGATATTAGAGGGTAGAAGTTTTTTATGTGTCCAGAAAGCATTCTAAAAATATTAATTAAAAAAAAAAAAAAGTGTTGAAGGCTATTAAATGCAATGCAACATTTCTGGCTGAGGAAATCCCTGAGCTGAAAATTGCAGGAAGCTGCGAGAGTGTTCTGGAGATGAGTATTTCTCCTACTCTTCCATAGATGATCTTTATTCACTTGTCTCCTAGGTGGAATCCTGGTTTAACTGCAGATTTGTGTGACCTAGCATTGCTGCTATTATGAAGATCTTCAAGCCATCTCAATTTTTGGCTAGCCTAAGTAAGGGCTAAAATGTGAATTACCAGTAAACCTTGTCACCTCTGTGCATGTTCTCATACACTTTTCAGATCATTGAAGAAATGTTAACAGTGTTTTTTGTATTTCTTTCAACTGATCCTCTTTTTCTGCCACCTCAAACTTTCCAGTTTTCCTTTTGAAATGTGAAAGCAAGATCTAGAAGCAAGTACTGTTTTCTAAAGTAAAATTACCTACCTTCTTCAATTAGCTCTTTTTGCCACTGCTTTGCTCTGAGAGTACATGTTGTACTGGTTGTCAGTTGCTGCTCTTCATCATATTTTGCAGGAATTGCTTTTGTTCCTGCTTTTAGAGTAATGACTTCAGGGTTTTGGTTTTGTTAAACCAGTCTGTTTAAGCCCAGCATAAGGACCGACGGTGACTGCTCAGTTCCAGGTGTTTTTTTGTTACTTGCTAGTTGTTGCAGCTTTGTTCAGTATTGTTACAATCTTTTATCACCCATGGATTTTATCAAGAGTGAAATGTTACCTTGTGTCTGCTGGTGGAAAAACTGAAAACTGTTAGGTCTAGTCTAGAAGTGATTTTCCTAGGCTTTTGCTGGACCACTGCTGTTTGATTCTTTACTGACAACTGGTATCAGGACAGGGGAAGAG
>NW_010516647.1:2334-24244 GCF_000687285.1 Phaethon lepturus
TCTTCTTTTTGAGATTTTGTGGTCTGATTTTAATCTATTTAGCATCTATGCTGTATACAGAGTGCTAAGGCTCTAAGTGTGTTTTTGTGAGACAGCAAGCTCACTTTTTGCAAAACTGAAGTATGTTACATCTTCATAGTTGCTTTTGTGAGTCCAGCTTTTGTTTGGTAAGTTACATTAAAAAAAACAACAATATAGCCCCACCTCCCATTAGTACAAAGTGTCTTTTAAGTCTATAGTGACCTGATTTTGTGATTCCCTTCTGGCATGAATCTCAGGTCATATAACCATATAACTTTAGCAGCATAAATCATTACAAAGGCACCTTTTTTTTAGTCCTGGTAGACATTAGCACTCTTCTAGGCCAGTATATTTCCCCAATCCTCTAACATTTCTTAAGCATTTAAATTTGTAGGTATGGTCTCCTCAGTCAGCTATTTTTAATATCCATGGCCATGGGTTTTTTGTGCCTACTGATTTTAAAATGTTTGTTCTGAGTAGATTTTGTTCAATCTTGGCTTCATTAGCATTGGACTGAAAAATAGTTCATCTCGTTGTTATGAGAGTACATAATTTTCCATTTCTCCTGAAACAGAATAATTTTGGAGACCTATGCCTTTCATACACTGTGAGCAGCTGCATCATCATGTAGTGTGTGATAAGGCATCATAGTTGAGATTTCATCTGGTTTTGAACAACTGGTACACCTTATTTCCTTAGCTTTGTTTAGTCAGTGTTCTTTGCTCCCTGAAAAATCTTTAGTCTTGCCACTGAGCCATAGTGGCTTAGAGGTCCCCCTTCACCTTGGACTCTCTTACTGCTGATTAAATGACCACCACACTGAGGAGTAACAATTTCTTTAACTCTTATTATTGCTTTTTAATTTTTTTGCTATTATCTATATGTATCAGTAGCTTGAGGAACTTGAATTCAGGAATTTTTATATATACTGGAAGCGTGGGTTCAAATTCATATCCTGACCATGCTCAGGTAGGGACTTTGTGAAGAAATGAGATATTATGAAAACATTACATAAAGTTGTGCCTCATGCACTGTTAGGACAACATTTTAAAAAGTAGTTGCTTGGTATCCTGTTGTAGTGTTTGCTCAGCTTTTAAGTAAGAAGTTGAAACTGCTCTATTCAGACTTCTTAGACATCTTGATCTGTCACCATTGTACTCAGTCTTCTCCTGAACTGGAAACTACACTTCTGGTCAAGAAAACAACAGGCCTGTAAGTATGGAGCCTGTATCAGACAAATTAGTAGAAACTATGGTAAAGAACAGGACTGTTGGACTCCTGAATTAATATGGTCTACATGAGAAGACTCAACATGGCTTTTGTAAAAGGAGGCTCTGCCTCATGCAATTCCTGGATCACTACATAGGCTGTCTTGATGTCCGTGCTTGATCAGCTTGTTCATCCAGAGAACCTGAGCCAGGACATTTACTGCTTTGCTTTGTGTTGTCTTCTGAACCCAAGCTAAGTTCTTTGGTCATATTCTACCTAATCCCAGACTCGTACCACTCATCATATATCCTGAGGGAAACTGCTGCTATCGGGTGCTCTGCAGGTCATCATCATTGCGTAGATCTGCAAAGGGCTTGACAAAGCAGCATGAGTGTAATGGAGTAGCATAACTGTTTGCTAGTTGCTGGCATCATTAGCTGCATAACCTTCCAGCTGCCAGATCTTCAGCTCTTGGACTTCACTGCAGTAGGCATCTATGTATTGTTGGTTTTTTTCCCCCTAACCTGCAGGCAATAGTAAATGAAGCCCTAGGAGCAAAGGCTGTGAGAGCAATGTATGTGAGCGCTGAGCTGTATAGACTTTTTCAAAATAATTCTTCAGAACTCTAGCCATTTGCTGTCCTGTATATTTGTTGATACACTTGATTCTTCCCTGATATCTTGTAGTTCTTTGGTTGGCTTTTCTTTCTTTGGAGGAGAGATTTTTTTTTTAAGCCTCCATCTCTTATGAAACAAATAAGTTTGGCTGTAGCAGATATGAATAACTGTGTTCATCAAAGCCTCTTGCATGGCTCTTCCATGCAAATTCATCTCAAAACAGTCTTTCAGGTACTGAGCATCCTCTAGAAGAATAGAATTGTCAGTCAAAGGATCTGAGGAGGCAGAAGCTGAGAACCAAATGTATTGGTTCTGATTTGTCCCTGGGTGGGAAAAAGGGGATACATGTCCTTTCAGCATTACTGAGGTGTGCAGCATTACTGAGCTGTGACTAGACTGATTGATGGTGACAGTTCATGAGTTCCAAAAATAGTTTCTGTGTGCTGAAGGTCAAGGTCCTCTTTCATTCAGGCTGGGGGTGAGCCTGGCTGTTGGCAGAAAATACAGATCTTGCTTACGGGGCCTTGCAACGGGTTATGGGTTGGAGACACAGGCAGACTGAGGGGTGGGAGAGTTTTGTGCTGCCCTTCTCTGAGCCAGTGCTGCTGTGGGGAGGTGTGAGGCACGGTGCCTGGTGATCTTAGCAGAAGGCACTGCAGCAAGGTTGGGCAGCAGAAATGTTTGCTCTGGGAAATTCTGAATGCAAAGATCAGCAGCTTTGAGCTGAGGGACTGCTGAGTCCCTATGGACTTAGGACTGTTTGTCTCAAATACTGAGTGAGATTTCAGAGTGAGGCTGCCAAGAGATGTCCCAAGCTAAGCTGTTATTACGTTAATCAATGTCAGAGTAGGAGGTCATGTGTGATGCAGGCTGGGGGACCTAACCTCCTCTCCTAGAGGGAAGAAGTTATGGACAAGCAGGGTCATAATTATTGCCCTGTTCCTGTGGAGGGGTCATTCTTACATGTGCTGTTATGCCCTCGTTATGTCCTAAGATGTGGTGGCACAGCTGGAGCTATCCTGACTTGTCCCCTGGAAGTGGTGAAGACACGTCTACAGTCATCCCAACTGACACTGCGGCCCCTGTGCCTCTCAGAGATACAACTGCCGGGGATGAGTGTGAGGCTGATGAACCCCACTCCACCATCTCCTGGAGTGATCAAATTGCTGAGGTGAGTAGGATAGGGCAGTGTGCGTGTTAGCACAAGGAAGGTGAAGGTTTGGCCATCAGGTGGAGAAAAATGGCAGAAAGGGGTAGGGGGGGGAGAGAGAGAGATATGGAAATACCATTTGAGCTGAGGCTCTGGAAACTGCAAGCGCCGTAGAAGTTTCATCAGAACACAGGTACGTCTATTTCTCACAGTTGATCCATGCTTTGAACTCTGAGTCTGCAAGGCAGCTTTTGGGACTGTGAGAAATTTCTCAGCTTGTGGTTTGATGAGACCCAGAGTGATGGTGTCAGCAAGAATAGGAAGAAATGACTGAAGGAGAGAGAAGTGGTTGGAGAGAAAATGAGAGTAGGGCAGAAAAAGGATAACACAGGAGATGATGAGAGAATGCTACAAGAAGTACTGAATAACAAAGAATGAGGAGGAACAGGAGAGCTCCCAGCTTAGTTATTCTGCTGACT
The DNA here is from genome assembly GCF_000687285.1 of Phaethon lepturus. NCBI lineage: Eukaryota > Metazoa > Chordata > Aves > Phaethontiformes > Phaethontidae > Phaethon > Phaethon lepturus. Next base: position 5,811 of record NW_010516647.1, read on the forward strand.
TCTCTGTTCATTTCCTTCTGTAGGGCCATTCTTGAGAAGGAAGGCATGCGATCCCTGTTCCGAGGTCTGGGTCCAAACCTTGTTGGGGTTGCTCCTTCTCGGTGAGTACTAATCCCTAAGGATAGGTCATGCTGTACACTTTTTAAAGGGCCTGCATGACAGCTGTTGCTCTACATTCTGAAAACAATCTGGGCCTTGTGCTCATTGTGCCACAGGACCCCTTCACACAGACCATTTTCTGATCATAGCTCTAAGATGAGATTATTACTGTGGGCCTAGTATAAATGGTATCTGATGTCACATTAGGCAAACCAGCGCTGGGAGTAAGAAAAATTGGAGTGAGACCATGCAGCAGCACTGTCTCTGCTCCTCATAGGTGAGCTTCTGTATTTCTATAACCTCTTCTGTATTTCTTTCCAACCAGGGCTATATATTTTGCTGCCTATTCTGGTGTTAAGGAGAGGCTCAATGCTGTCCTTGCACCGGAGTCCAAGAAAGTACACATGCTATCAGCAGCCTGTGCAGGTAAGCCTGTTCTGTCTCAAATCAGGGCCAAGGGGTCCTTCTGTCTCTAAGTGTAAACGGGCTTAATTCCTTCCCCATTGCTGCTCCCATCAGTCCTGCTCTCTTAAGTTTTCTCCTTCCACGCCTGAAGCAGTGAGTTCCTTGGGTAACCAAAATGTTTTCTCACTCTTTGTTCTTCTTAGGCCCATCTCTTCAAGTCATGGATCTAGTCTATACCCCTTCAGCTGATACCAGGAAAAGAGCTCTATTCAGCTGTGAGAGGGGCAGTGTGTAATTTAGACCACTCATAGAATCATTTCTCTTGATATATCCCAGTTCTCTAACAAATGCTTCCACACTTGCAAGTCTAGCCTGTTGTTTCTTGCCTCTTGGTAAGACCAGGGCTTGTAGCCAAGTTCTGTTGGAGGCAGAGGAGCTAATTGCCACTAGACAAAGGCTGGAATGGGGGAGGAGGAGAATCAAATAGTCTGCCCTAAATGTCTCTTGTCCCATGGGAGCTCAAGGTCATTCTCAAATTGCAAATGCGTGCAGCTTGCCAAGCAAGATTCAGAGAGCTGGTGGATGAACACCTCCTCACAAACTATCAGTGTGATCCTGGTGCTCATGACTGTCTTCCTTTTCTGTTCTTTAGGCATTACCTCTTCCACGCTCACCAACCCTATCTGGTTAGTGAAAACCAGGATGCAGCTGGAAGCCAGGTAAGGCAGGCTAGCAATGCAGAGCCACTCTGTGTCAAATCAGGACTGGTTTGGGGGTAGGGTTCGGTAGGGATCTGTGACTTGCCATCAGAACATAGGTTTTCAAGGCATGCTGGGGAAGAGTCATACAGTTGTGTTCACAACAGCATTTTAGGTCATTAGAGCAGTATGCGTTCTAACCCTCCCTGCTTTTTACAGGGTGAAGGGGAAGATGGCCAGCAGTGCTCTCCAATGTGCCATGCATGTGTACCGCACTGAAGGCCTTCGTGGATTTTACCGTGGTATCACTGCCTCCTATGCTGGAGTGTCAGAGACCATCATACACTTTGTCATCTATGAAGCACTGAAACAGCAGCTGAGAAACAGCCGTCATTCCCTTTCCCCACCCCTCACACTTGCACCAAACAGCCATGATTTCTTTGGACTAATGGGAGCTGCTGCTGTCTCCAAAACATGTGCTTCATGCATTGCATATCCACACGGTGAGTGGGTCCACTCTTCTTGCTTCTGTTCCCCTCAATGGGAGATGCCATGCCTGTAGGATGAATCTGCTAATACCACTTCCCTTTTTGTCTCTCCAGAGGTCATTCGAACACGGTTGCGAGAAGAAGGGTCACGATACTGTTCCTTTATACAGACTCTGCAGCTTGTGGTTCATGAAGAGGGACCCTTGGCTTTATACCGAGGGCTCCTGGCTCACTTGATCCGCCAGATCCCAAACACAGCTATCATGATGGCTACCTATGAACTCATTGTACATTTAGCCTCTTCCACCTTGTAAGGACACTGTGGCACCTGGCTAAGGCTGCTGTAGAGATACAGGGACCTCATGGTCCTGAGACTTGGTCTTTTTCCATGCTCTGAGAGGTGGTGCTTTTCATCGCATACCAAAACTGGGTCAGGCATAGCATTCTGAGGTCGTAAGACTATTTTGTGGAAAGTTTTTGTCTCCAATGTGCACAATGTAGCCTTTCTTCTTTCTGGAGACTTGAATTATTCCAGTGCTTCAAGGTGTCAGGGCACTGGTTTGACAGTGCCTGCTGTAAGCTCCCTGTATGACACAAGGGCATGGAACTTACTGGGAGGGAGACAAAGGAGAAATCGTAAGAGTATCTTTAGACAGCCTTAGCAAGCTCACTTGTTCTGGAGCCAGTAACAGCCATATGTGGGCACAGTGGGCATGAAGACAGGCTAGAGCTGAGACATCTGAGAGAACTGCAGCAAGCGGAGATCTTGTGCTGAGACCTTTCATGCCCTCAGAGGGGCTCTTCCACTCTCACCTACTGTGCTTCCTTCCTGCAGGAGGATTTCTCAACCTTGGCTGCCAGCAAATGTCCTACTGCAGAATCTTCCTTTGGGTCCTTAACATGTTGCAGCCATTGCCCTGAGACGCGTCAGGCAGCTGACAGCCTCTTTTCATCTTGCAAGGTCTGAATACTCAGATCAAGTAGATAAAGGGAAGAAACACAACCTGCTACGAAGCACTACCTTAACAACTCATGCTACTGGACTCATAGCCATGCTTTGACAGTATCTGTTGTGTTTCCATCCCCTCAATTCCCAACAGAAAGAGGAGGGCACCTCCTTCCCTCAGAAGTGCTGGGGCTGTTCTGCTACAAGCTGGAACCCCTGGTGTGAAAAATACTCTTTTATGCTGGTAAAGAAAGTGGATCACATGAAAAGATGGATGAAGCCTGTTTCAATTGATGATACACTAAGTGTATGGGAAAAGCCTTACTTTTTTTCTGTAATCAAGAATTCAGTCTACTGCATGTGTTACACTTTCCTGTGACAGGCTCAGATGCCTTCTGTTCCTTTGTGGGTTCCTAGCCCCGTGTCCTGGGGAGGGCTAGTCTGTTTACAGAGTATTTTGACTCTCAGAAAGGAAGGGGAGTAGAGTCAGGGGTGATGTGTTTTTCTTGTTCCAACACATACACTAAAAAATGTAACCCTTCCCCAAGATAAGGCAGTAATTTCAGTAAATACATGCTCTGGACAATCTCCAGTCTCACATTAGAAGCTACACTGACTATTCCTTTCCCTGCTTGTAGGGGAAAAACTGCAGAAGCCCTGAACATTTTATTTGAAATCCATTTATTTTAAAATCCACTTTGTTTCCTCATCCTTCTTACCTTCATTCATTTAGTTTAGGAGTATCGACAATGTTACAAAGCGACACAAGCTGCAGTGGTTGTTTTTTTTTTTTTTTGCATGAAACAAGAATAAACCTCAAACGACAACATTGAAAAAATATACAATATATATATAATATCTGGGGAGAGGTTGTGATAGACCCCACTCTGAGCCCAATGGCTGGCTCCTCCTTCCAAATTTCTGTTCTTTCCAAGCACCTCCTTATCATGGTTTGAACTGTGCCACTGTCATGTGCAAGTGCCCTAACACATGTTTCTATAGAGCCAGATGGGGGTTCAGTAATGTGGAGAATGTCCACAATGAGAATGGCAGAAGATGAAGGAACATGGGAGGCAGAAATGACAAATGAGGGAGGAGCGCATGTGTACACGGTGGAGGAAGGAAGAAGTTAAAAGTAAGACACCTCCTCCTTCCGTCCATATGTTGTGGGGGAATCCATTGGACTGGTGTTTTAAAGCTCCTAGTAGTGGTGAGAGCCATCGCTTTTGCCAATGATGTGTCGGTCATCCACGTCATTGCTGTCTGGGGAGTCGGGTGTCTCCGAGTCTGTGCTGTCATCTCCGTCTTCCATGCCCTCACTAGCTCTGCCCTCGCCGCTTTCTGCTGCCCTCTCCTGGCAGCTCTGGTAGGACTGGGGAGGTGAGACATGGGGTCAGGGGAAGGATCTGGCAACCCAGCTGCCCGCCCAGCCCCAGCCACTGTGGCTGCTCCTCACCTCCATGGGGTTGACTGTGATGGTGAGGGCTGAGTCATCCCAGAACATGTCGCTCTCTTTGCCTCGGGTGCTTGTGTGCCCCCCTTCAGCAGCCCCAGGGACCTCTTGCCCCACTCCCCGCCGGTGCAGGGAGTGGATGCGCAGGATGCCAAGGATCACCATGACTGCCAGGAAGCCCACACATACTACAATGATGACAGTGGCAGCACTGGGAACCACTTTGAAGAAAGAAAATGAGAAGGTGTGGTTAGAGTCTGTAACAGAAACATGCATTTCCAACCCGACCTGCAGGAACTGGGGTTCCTGGGCAGAGCTTGGGTTTTTGGTATGCACAGGAACACGTCCTGACTTTGCTGCTGCTGTGGCCACAGGCAGTTCCTGCCTTCAACTGCTGTATTTTCACTTGAGACCTGCATGGTTCTCTAGAATGCCTAGGTCCAGGCGTTCTCTGATGTCAGCCTGGCCTGTAGATTCTGCACATCTTTAGCTATAGAAATTGCCAGAATATGTTACATAGCAGCCATTGGTATCCCCCTCATGGGAGAGAGAAATATGTGCTGGGGAGAGCCTCTAAGAATATGAGGATGATTTTCAGAGGGTGTGATTTCAGTGCAAGCAGTAGACAAAGAAGGAAGCCAAAAGAAGTCTGGTTTGCACATGGGGCAGAGTTGAGGGCTGTGATGGCCTTCTAATTAGTGCCATCGTCAAAGCCTGGCTTCTCCACAGAAGAAAACTTCATCTAACTTCATCTAAAAATTCATCTAAGACCCTTAGCCCAACCCCCACCCCTTTTTTCTAGGCCTGTGGGCTGAGCCTTGACTCCTCAGATAACCCCTTTCACTGCAAAATCTACCCAGGCCCTGCGTGGATTTGTTCTGGGTGGTTCTGTACAGCAGGGACAGCTTTTCCTTTTCTGCTGTCATCAGGCAAAGCCTGGTGGCGTGGGAAACAAAGGCTGTTTTTTGGTGCTTTCCCAGTACATATGTAGGCTGTCCCTGCAGTGGCTCAGTGCCAGCTGCAGGACTGGACCAGCTTGGGATCAGCTGCTTGCAAGAAGCTGCAGCAAAAGCTAGCACCAAAGGTGCCTTCCATTTGTTCCCTACAAGGGGGGTCCAAAACCAACACAGGTTCTCTGTAACAGTCCTAGAGCTTTCACGGCCTAGAAGGAGCCAAATGGACTGTGGTCACACTTGTGGCACAGGGCTGCCAGCATAAACCAACAAATCTAAACTCTAGTCTAGCTTTCAGGCCACTCTCCTCTGTTCTGGGGGGCAAGAATCCTCCTCTTGTCTGTGTGGTGCTGTCTCCTGTATTTTTCTGCCCTGCTGACTACCACCTAGTCCCATCTCTTTTTTTTAGAGCAGGGGCAGTCTTGATTCTCTTGTTTCTCTCCTGCTGTTGAAGCTTCTTTCTGAAATTACATTACGCAAGCCTGCATAACACCTTTGCAAGGTGTATGAGTGAAATCATACCAGCTTACAGTTGTTCTTTTTAGATCTTCACGGGTATAAATTCCAGACTGCTTCTACATCAAGAAAACAACGCACCAGAAAAGGAGGATTGTTGCACCAAGGTCTAAAAACACAATTTCACACAGACTGCAGTGCATTTGCTAATGACAAGTGGGACAGGATAATGAGAACTTGATAACATGGGTATAGGGAGCCTGAAAGGAATCCTCTGCTATAGATTCTATCAGGATATCAGAAAATCAGCATCCTGACCTAAAGGAATAAACCCAAAAGATAGTGTTACATACTTGGGTTGTTATGGGTGCTTGCCAAACTATGCCCAGATAGCTCTGGGGGTAAATGATGGCCTTGGTGCATAAACTGCTGGGAACTCAGAATATGGTTAGGATGAGCAGCTCGGTTCATCTTGTGAAGGACATTCACCTGCAGAAAGACCAGAGTGAGAGAGACTCAGCCCTGTGTTCATGGTACATTCTACATTGTGTGCATTCCCATCCACCATGCCCTCTCCATGCCTACACTTATTATGTGCATGTACTGATCTTGTACCTCAACAGTAAACTCATTGCTGGAGTAGCGTCCATTCATCTCAGTGCAGGACAGGTGAAATTTCCTTTCATAAAGAGCAGCGCCATGGCTGATACGGTATGAGACCTGGCGTAGTATTTCCTCATAAACTGCAATGCTCTCCACGCCTAAGACGAGAAAAGAGATTTGGTGTGAGGTAAGGAAATCTTGCCTCAAAGTTATCTGGCAGCATAACACTGTAGCAACTAGGAGCTGTAGAGGAATCCAAGGCAATGCTGGATTCATTAGTTTTAGGAAGGGAGCAGAGATGGAGCTGGCTGCAAAGGACCTGATGAAATCCCTGCTTGCATTGCTAAAACAAGTGGAAGGGAAGGAAGGATCAAGAGCAACAGCCCTGTTAAGTTCTGGAGAGTACAATAGAGCTGTACCAGTCCACAGCCTGTGGGATCTGCTGTCCCCAAGTCATGTCATGCAAAATGCTGCTGGCACCTGAGAACACCAAATCCCAAGGAGTGAGTCGGGAGGAGTGATACAAGCCTGGCTGAGAGCTCAGATATCATGCCTTTCAGTACTGTGTGCTGAGAGAGGAGCCCAAGGAAATGGCCTGGGACTTCCAAAAGCCAGGAGTTCAAAAAATGGTTACATCTCAGAGTCTCACAAAGTACACCAATACATCTCTAACACCGGCTTAAGTGCTTCTCCCAGCGATGCCTGCCAGGCAGTGAGAGAGGCCAAGATAGCTGTAGCCAAGGAGAGGACATACCTGTGATGGTCAGGTAGGCAGAAGTGTTAACGAGCTCCAGGCCCCGCTGCTGCAGCAGCGCCCCATCCAGGAGCAGATACTCCCTCTCTGGGTCCAAGTCATCTCCTACCAATGATATCTCGCAGCCATCCAGGTTGTGCACAATCTCATCTGACATTCGTGTGTCTGTCACTGAGAAGCAAACAGAAAGAAGACAGGGCCATATATCCAGACAGCCATCAGTGAAGGCAGGAGTTACTCAGAGGTACCCACTTACTTAGAAGTACTCACATCATATGTAATGACTTTTCTTTCTCTGGCTAGCACTGACCTTGAGTAAAATCACTGTCAGTCTAATTACTTGTTGGGGGAGTCCCCCTGGTTCTAATGACATTATTTATGCACATAATAAAGTCACTTTATTTTGGAACAGCATACTATTATCAGACTGGTTTATGACAACACATCTTGGCTTGTAAGGACTCTGTTGACAATGAGAATGTGCAAATTAGGAACAACTCTATCACACATTCCCAGACCCTGAGCGCTTTTGAAAGTTTTCCCCTGTCTCAGGACTGCTGGTTACCATGGTTGAGATCTTATCATCTGCTTTAAAATGGCAAACACATTCAATGACTAACTGCTTTCAGCAGGGCTAAGACCAACCTGCTCTAAGTCAAGAAACTCATCATTGTACAAGGAAAGGCAAAGCTGCTAAACAGAAAACTATGGGAAAAAATCCCATTACCAGAAGAGATACGAAAGAAGTGAAAGGACATGTAGAGCACAGAGTCCAGAGATTTAATCTGAGGATGATGGAGAGAAATTGAGTGACAAGATATTATACAGTGTGAGGAACCTGACTGGGCAATTCACAGGAATAAGTGATGGAGGAGGAGATGGGAGGGGTAAAGAAATAAGGAAAGCAGGAGAGAAGGAAGCAGGAGGAGACTGAGTAAGTGCCTGAGTGGAGAGGGTAACAGGCAGAACATCCATCCAGTGCTAGATTCAATAAAGAGAAATTTAGGTAAAATGTAAAAGGGATTAGGAATGAGCAGCCTGGGAAAGAAGGAGGAGAGATGAGGCAAAGGAATTGGGTGGATAGAAAAAGTACAGGGAGGAGCAGAAAGGCATAAGAACCGATTAGCCTACATATTGACAGACAATGTGCCTTGCTTCTGTATTTGTAAACTCCCTCCCATTTCATGTGTAATGAGGGACTCTACTTCCTCTGCAGGACAGGAGCTCTTGTGGGACTTTCCAGTCTGTCTTTTATACCTCACCCTGTACTCCACTCACCAGTACCATGCCAATTTTCATCCTTCTTGGCCTCCACCTGGTGAGAAATAGAGCAGGTGATCTGGAGGTTGGGGAACAGGGGGATCCCATCAGGAGCCTCAAAGTCTGATGCAGGATGAGCAAAATGGGTATTGCCACTCAATAGTATCTGGGGGGCATCAGGCTGTAGCACCACAACATAACCTTCCACATCAGGAATGGAGACACAGGACTCTTCACTGAAACATCTGAAGGAGAGCAGTAGAAAGCATTAGTTGGCCCAGGCTTCCAACAGCAACATTGTAAATGAACACCTCCTGCCCATTACTGCCAGTGAAGGGAATATCATTTTTCTGGTAGTCTTCCTAAAGCTTCCCTATAGCCTGCTGTGCAAGACAGAGAAGTTTGATAGGAATGACATCACTGGGTTTCAGGTGACTTGGTCACATCCACAAACCACAGACAAAATTAAAACCAGCCCACATGTATGAAACACCATGAGTGAAGGTAGAAATTCTGCTATCTGCATAGACCCCAGGACCCAGTATTACAGTATCCATTTGGATATTGGATACTTTAATTTATTTTCAGGAAGACTTTTACACATAGCAAGACCATCAATTAGAATTAAAATACAAGATGAGAGAGTGTACTTTTAGTCAAAACAGAAGTAACCTTCTAGCTGAAGTTAGCCAGAGGTGCTGCTTTGTCCACTCACTTGACAGTAGTGGTGAGTCTGAGTGGCCGGACTCCAGGGGTAGCAAAGCGCAGTGAATTCATGTAAGCCACATGCTGGATTGCATGGTTGAAGGTTTCCACATCGTCACCCTCCAAGGTGAGCAGGGACTGAGAGGGGTTCACATGAACCTACAGGTGGAAGAGAAGAAAATACTCAGAGTTCCCTGGCAAATGCCAAGAGTTCACGCTGAGACACACAAAGGAGAAAGGTGGGGAGTTGTCTGAGGTGGGGGAGCAGGCAAAGTCCTGGGAAGCAAGGCTGGGGAGGAGAGTAGTGGAGACCCATGCAAGCTGGACAGATGGGCATACCTTCATCCCTTTGCCCAGACTGTCGAAGTCACTGTAATCAAGCCCCTCACGGCAGGCATACAGGCATTCAATAACCTCCCGGCTCTCCAAGCTACCAGGGCGCACAGTGAAGCCAGCCAAGTAACCATGGAAGTAGTGGTGTATCGACAGAGGATCTCCTGAGGGGAACATGGGAGGTGGAGGGTGTGAGAGACATGGTGAGGAAGAGAGCAAAAACAATAAAAGCAACAGTGTGAGGGACATACAGATGTTAAGGGAGGTACAGAGAGACAGAAAGGTGCATGGGTCATGGAAAAGCCAAGACAACAAAAGCAACAGTGTGAGGGACATAGAGATGTTAAAGGAGGTAGAGAGAGACAGAGAGGTGCACAGGAGATGGAAAAGCAAAGATAACAAGAAGACAGGGGATGCTTAAGGGATGGAGGTGACAATTTTTTGAATTCCAGATGGGAGAAAGCAAGAAAAACAGACCAACAGAGACTAGGGCAGTGAACGGTGGGTAGTGTAGAGAAGTTTCTGCCAAACTACTGAATGCCAGATGGAAACAATTTCTTGTCCCCTTCTCACTCTGCTTCCTGTGAGGTATTTTAAAAGAAACTATATGTTCCATAGATAGATAGGGATGAGGTGACATCTCCTGATGTCTCTAATGGCTATTGTGGTCTTCAGAGACCAGCTTTAATGATCAGGCATGAGGACCCTTTCTCCACATGAAAAGCATACTCCATCTCTCAAAGCAGGCTGTAGTCCTCCTATCAGCCTTTTCATGCTCCACAGATACCAAGGACCAATCTGCCACATAAGAGGTTTCCTTCTGAGATGGTGAGAGGTGGCAGGACAGGATTGGGGGAACTGTATGAGGAAGGCACCACGCAAGAAGTGGTAGTCATGCACGGTGAAGAAAACCATCTTCTTTCTTTTCCCTACCTTGGACAATATCAGTGGAGTTCTCGTTTCCTTTGATTTTCTCTTTGTTTTTCTCCTCTGCAAAAGGGAGAACATTCAGACAAGCAGTAAGGCATTGGAAGACAGTAGTTACAAGGTCAAGCAAGTATATATACAAGTGCCTGTATTGGCCAGTCCAAAAGAACAACTTTGGAGTCATCTGCCAAGCAGTGCACCCTTCAACCCTAGAGACAGCACATCACAGATGAAAGAGGGCAGAGTCCCTCTCATGAAGGGGTCGGTGAGACTATAGAATGAGTAACTGATACAAGGGAGAAAGTAGAGGGTTGGGATTTTTTTCTCCTTTCCCAATGATATCTATTTTAATTGATTCCTATTTATGGAACATGGTCCTAGCCATGTTCACAATTAGCCATGTTCACAACACACCATGTTTTCAACATCCCTTTGAAACTCAGATGGTTCTAGGAGGGTGTCCCAAGCTGATTAATATTTGTTTGTTGCAAAAGGCCAATCAAGAGCACAGAGCTGTAGGAAAATCCCTGACTTGGGAGAAGCAGTACTACAGTAAAGATCTAATCTTGCTAGAAATTTCTGCTGGAGTGAAAGCAAGCAGCAGGCAAATTCCTTTAGTTCTGTCCTGCTTCAGTCTTGCAGGAGAACTGAAAGACCTGTGAAATCCAGCCTTACATCTCCACAGAATGGGTTTTAATCTGGTAGCAGCTTAAGTATGTTCCTAACCTGATCTTTGTCCTCCAACCCAATTCCTCTACAGAACTATTTGTGACTTCTTCATATAGACCCTCAAGACACAGAAATCCCCATCAAGACAACCAGCAGCACAAATAGTACTGCCTGTGCTCTGATGAAAAGCTTTGATAGAAACGCCAGCGCCTGAATGAGGTTCAGAGTTCCAACTCTCCTCTACCTGAAAGCTGGTTATCCATTGCATATTCTACACTGTTGTCCATGAAGCTGCCAATGACACTTGTCCCTAAGCTATTATTACTGTGGCCTGCTGACTTGGTCTGGAAGGAAGGAAGGAGCCACATTGGCTTTGGTGCCAAGGAGGAAATATGGCTGTAATGTGGTCTGCATCATTTGGTATTGGGTGGTGTTTCTTTCACCTCTTCAGGCTCTCCCTCCACTCTCGTTTCCCATATGGGAAGAGCATCGTTCAGGGACTGGGCACTCACCTGTCCAGCAGGCTCCAATCATGAGTGAGGGTTCCTGCCGTGGGGGGTGAATGAGGCCATTGTCGTGGATGAGGGCAGGATCATAAGAAACACCATCCACATAGAGTGTGACAGTGGGGAACTCCAGGTTGAGGGCATAATGGTGCCATTCATCATCGCAGACCTACAGCAGATAGCAGAGGAATGGATCAGCAGAGGGCAGAAGCAGAAGGGACACGGGGAAAACGCAAATGCTTCCTCACCTGCTCAAGCTTCCAGAGGAATTTCACAGGCCTTGCACTTTCCAGCAATGGCCAGTAGAGGAAAGCAATCCGGCAGCCGTGCACAGCCAGAGAGTAATGCGAGTAGCCATCCTCTGCCAGGGACAAGCACAGGGAGTTACATATCACACCTCAGAGCGGTCTCACCAGGTAGAGCCCAGAAGCACATGCTAGCCTGCACGACTGGCACTCAGCACCGCGTGCTCACAACAGGCTTGACTGGTCCCAGAAAAAGTGACACCTGATGAAGCTGTGTTCCTAAGGAGGAACCTCTGCCGAGGTCCCACTTGGGAACACAAGAGATTTCCTGCTGCGGGAACAATCCCTTCTAACAAGTTAGAGGCCATGGGCAGAAGTGTCACCACCCCAGGAAAAGCGTCTCACCACTCTGCACTGTATTGCAGATCACTGTCTCCTCTTCCCGCCTGCCTTTGCCAGGCACCACGGCATGCTTCATCCATACAGACAGAGTGAAGTGGTCACTCAGTCCCTCATGGGCATTTGGCCCGTTCACCACAGGCACCTGGGCAGCCTGGCTGCCATTGAACCAGTAGATGAGGCTGCTGTCCTGGCTGTAGTGCACTGAGAGCCGCGCAGTCCAGTTCGCCATGGGGCTAGGCACTGGCAGCAGGTCAATCTCTCCTGAGGCAGCACCTACCGAGAAGGGAAGGAGTCAGGAATGTCAGCACTGGAGAATAAGGAGCCTGAGAACTAGGGTACAGACGAAGAGGGTGCAAGAGGGCTCGTTGTAACATCCCAGAGCACAAGGAGAGGAAGAGTTGCCTATAGACCTTCTCCTATCTGGAGAAGGATGGTGACTTTTCCATCTGTGCTGAGGGAAGTCCCACAGATTCTGTGTACTGGGGCAATACACAGAAGCCTCTGGCTTCCTGGCAAGGAAAGCACAGGGACCCCCTTGTAAATACAGGCAGGGTGCCCACTGACCCCCAATGCAGCATGGTGTCCTCCCATCCCCGCTGACCACAGCAGATGTGAGGAATGTGTCCCCCAGCATCTCTGCTGTGTGAGGCACCGAGCTACCACCGTGAACCCCTCCAAGGGAAGGGGCAGGGTGCTGTGCCAAAGCTGCCCTTGGCCCAGGAAAGAATCAATTCACCGCAGAGTTTGCGTAGTGACTTCTCAGAGTAGTTATCCCGGTCACAGCCCTTGGCCACATGGTTTGTCTGCAGCTCCACTGTGGCCTGGATGTTCCACAGGGGCTCATCACAGGTCTCCAGGTGAATGCTGGGGAAGAGCGCAAGGCTGCCTGCACCCGGGGTGTACTCAATCCTCTTGTTCCAGCCTAATGAAGAAGAGTGAAGGAGAGAGGTTAGGTCCTGTCAAGGACCGAAGGCCAGAACATTTGGCACATACACAAGTGGACTAGTCCAGAAACAGAGATTTTTGGCACTTTCCATGTTGAAAAGACAACTTTATGCAGCTGGCATCAGTGCAAGGGAAGATTTCCTAGAAGCACAGAGTCCAAATTCTCATCTTCTACAGCCAGTGCTCCTTGGATTGTCAACCTCTCTTATCAGGCAGAGCAGATATTTAGCTGTGTTGATTTCCCCATAATTCTATTGACTAAGATGAACCTGTAGGCGTACAACACCTCTGGAAAAGCCAAATATCCTCAAGATAAGCAGCCCCAAAAATAATCTATGTGAATACAGTCTATGAGCCTTATCAAATACACAGTAGTTCCAGTAATACAAGGAATGATTTTCCAATGTTAGAATTGACTTTCAGTGGCTTTGCAACAGACTGAGATGTCTGTTGCATCCCCTTTGATGGGACTGATGGGTTGGTGCTATGGGCATACAAATTTATAAGTGTATATACAAACATTTGCAATGAGTAGGACTAAATATTAGTTCAGGAAAAGCAAAGGGAAGACATAACTGTGTTTGGAGGTTTCATACCCTGCCAGCTGGGCTTGCAGGTGGGTTTCACCTGGATTTCCACTTCAGCATCATCAGAAGCCCGCTTCTTTCCACAGTCATAGGCTGTCACTGTGAATTTGTAGAGGTGATCTCCACTGTACTGCAGCTTCTCTGTGTTCTCAATGTTCCCTGGTTAGCAAAACAAAGAGATCAAGGGAGGGAAGACAGTCTCCCCAAAGATATTCCTTCTAGAAATTACTCTTATTTTTGATCAACTACAAAAACAACCAAAAAGGCATTGAGTGTCCCATCCCCAGTGCCACTCTGTAGCAAGCTATAGCATCCCACAAAATGGTTGCTGTGTCTCTGCACCAGGAGAGATGGATCAGCAGTGCTAGAAAATTCATACAGTACAGGTCTGCCAGCAAATGGGACTGGCAGATGGGGAGCAAAGCAGGAAAGGGGGTGACGTGCTTATGGTAGGTGCGGATTCTTACCGTCATTGTCAATCAGAAAGGGAATATTGGGGGTCAGGATCTCATAGTAGCAGATCTGGCTGTACTGTGGCGAGCAGTCTCCATCAATGGCCTCCACATGTAAGATGCGGTCATACAGCTTTCCCTCAGTCACTGCCACACGATACAACTTTTCCACAAAGACAGGAGCAAACTCATTCACATCATTTACTCGAACGTGCACTGTGGCCCTGATGCAGAGAGACATCAATAAGAACTGATCAGATGATTAGGAGCCATACACCACCTAAATTTCAGTGTAAGAAGTCACTCCCCTGAAGTGCACCGGTCTGATTTCCAGCCATCAAAAGCGAGGACAAGGAAAGAGACCTCGGTTCCAGCACACCAGTATGGGTACACAGGAGTTGGACAACGGTTTCCCACCCCAGAGAAAGAGCAAAAGGAATGATAATGTAATCTGGACCTCCTGTCTATATGCAGTAACATAAAACACCACCCTTAGACACAACTATCAAGCAGCCATCATTTCTAGTGTATTCACTCATGTGACTCAGTGAACATTTCTCTTTGGGTCTTATTAACATGTTGAGTTATAGTATCAAGGCTAGAAAAATACTGGCTAAAGGAAGTGTGCTCACAGAAATTTGTATTTGTGTTTCTGCGACATTTTGTAACACGCAGCAATGACTGCATGGACTTACTTGTGTGATTTCTTGGTATTTGCTCCATCAGGTCCCTCTCCACAGTCATAAGCCTGGATGGTGAATGTGTGCTCCTTATGTGCTTCGCAATCCACTGGTTCCTTGGCCCGGATCAGCCCCTCTCCTGTAGCTTTGTCCAGGATCACAGCTTCAAAAGGTACCCCGGCCCCATGGATCCTGAAGCCACAGATTTCACCTGGTACCCACAAAGGCAGAGAGGAAGGGGAGAAAGGAAAGGACTGAGGAGAGCACATTATGGCCCCTGCTTCCCTCTCCCATGTTTTCTTCCTTTCTAACTAACACTCTCCTTTCTCCCTCATTATTACCTCTCATTTCGAGCAATTTTTGGTTCCCTAGGAGGTTCCTCCCACCATCTTTTACAGCCATTAATGGTGTAATTGCCCTCTACTGGAGACTACTCCCATGGCAAGGAGTCTTGACCAGCATCAAGAAAGATTAGAGGTTACAAAGCTCGAGCTAGATTTATTAGTGCTACACAGCCACAGTATTGGGGGAGCACCTTATTTCTCCTGTGCATCCCTCAGGGAGCTAAAACAGGCCATGTATTGCAGATAGACAGCCAAAGCATGAAGATCCATGATGTCTCATCCACCCACTCACGCAGGATGTGCACAGTACTGCAGGGAACTGCAGATACAGTCACCTAAATCCTAAAGTTCAGCTCACAGGGACCACTTTTCCTCTCCCAAAGCTGAGGGAGAATGCGCAAAGAAGCTCCAGTCACAGCCTAAGCAAGCAGCAGGCATACAACCCTTGTAAAGCCTCATCTGTAGTTTCAGGGATTTGTGCTTTCTGTGAGGGGATGTAGCACTGCCAACGAAGTGTGCCCTACCAGCTTCCTTCAGTGCTAACAGACACAGAGCTGTGCATGTGATCTTTGGAAATAGCTGGACTGCGTCAAAAAGTAGCTGGCTCCACCCTCAATTTCTCTCCCGAAGGGAAACAAATTACAGCATCCTACATCAAGCTGTGCCCAAATTGCCTCCAGACCTCACTGAGGACCTCCTCCAGAATAAGGTTTGGAGGTGGTCATTTCTTGGAGAGAGCTAGAATCCAACACAGGGATGAATGTCACCCTGTCTCTGCCTCTTCAGAGGTCTCTCCCTGCCTCCCACCCTTCCCAAAGCTGTTACCTACCTACCTGCATAGCGCAGTGGAGCATCTTTGTCCAGTGCAAATAGCGGTGGGTTGAGCAGGACTGTGTTGTCATTCTCCATGATGATGCCCTGATACTCAGCTTCAATCCAGGGTTTGTGCTTATTTGCTGAGGTGGGTTTGGCGTAAGGGATGGAGCACAAGAATGTATTAGCCACCAATGACAGATTCAGTAGGAAAAGAGCAGAATATCATCCAGTGGCAGGTAACAACCACCCCTCCCCACCTTCTTCTCTGGAAATAAAGAAGTCTATTTTAGAATGGGAGGAAGAAGTAATCTTTCTTTAGTTCCACTGTACATGGCTCTTGGGAGACCTCATCAGAAACAATGTGTTCCTTCTGGCCTCCTCATTATGTTCTGATTAGAAATATGTGGAGAGGCATCTGGGTGCCCAGGAAAGCTGGAGCCGTTTTTAAAAAAAAAATGAAATCAAGAGGCAGAAGTAGCCCAATTCTGGAGACAGATTCCAAATGCTAAATCCTTTAGCTCACTGAAGCCATAATTAAAGGATCCAGGATACATCTTCCCTTGGGGTATTCCCAGGGGACGAGTCTTGCATGCAGCCATTACCACTTATGCCTCATATCCTCTGGACTAAGGCCCAAGATCTATACACATGTACTCAGACTGACTTTATCAGTCATACTACATGTGTAATAACCTACTCTGAGAGTCCTTTGCTTCTTCCTTCCCCACTCCATGGCGAGCACCATATTCCCTTGGCCCCTCCTTGCTAATCCCGTTGGCTGGAGCCCAGCCAGGCTTGGCATGGAGGCAGCAGCCAGCAGGAGTCTCTGAAAAATGTCACAGGCCCAGAAATAGCAAATTAATCTTTATCACACAGGCTCCAGGGCAGGGAAAAGGAGAAATAAAGGGGTTGGGGGGAGGGAAGGGGAGGGGAGAGGAGGGGAGAGAGAAGAAAAATCATTACAAATTAAAAACCCCTCCCCTGTGCCCATTCCCTGCCAAATGGGCCTCAGAGATTATATTACATGGCCTAGTTACAGCCCCCATTCCCAGATAATCCCCCACTCTCCCACCCCCTGGAGACCAAGATTTATTACAACCAAGCAATACTTTGAGCACAGCATGGCTCAGAGCTGGTGGGGAGTAGGATATAGAGCCTTTCCCTCAAGGGCACTACTTCTAGTATGCGAATTCATCCTCTGCAGCACAGTATCCTCTGAAACCATACCAGCATGGCATGATGTGTTGACTCAAAAGGGACAGTATCCCTTACCAAGCACTCCTGCAAATCGGGACCAGGGGATGCTGCCAGAGCCAGGTGGTGGGCCAGCAGGCAGGGCGACAGGTCAGAGTGGGGATGCACCAGCAGGGCAGAGTGGGCAGACCCAGCCTGGCATAGCAGTGAAGAGCGCGGGTTGGCATTTCTCCCTCACTATATTGATTAAGATTATAAAGCATTGCGTAGGAAATCCAGAGAAACATCCATCCTGCTCAGTATGCAGGTGGAATCCTTCCTGTGTGCAAGTGCCCACATTTCACTCTACCTCTCCATTGCCCCCACCAGATTCCACTCTGCAATGGGTCCATGCACCACACCACCGAGGTGGGAATCCATAGCTACAAATACCAGACATGCCCTGTTGCTGGGGTAACAGGCTGGTGATAGAGAGATAAATCTTTTGCTGCATCCACCTGCAACTTGGGAATCACCAATCTGATTTCTCAGGAAATGTGTTCCTGGAGATTAGGAAAACATTTGGGGAATATTTTTAGGATACAGACTCCTACCAGCTTCAAGAAATCACCTGTAAATTTAAAATAATTTGCAAAAGGTGGGAAGATGTTTCAGAGTGTAAATTCAGAAAGGAGAGAGAAAATCCAGAGCACAAGGGGCCTTGCCTCGCCACTGGGCCCCTTGGCACCAGCAGTACAAATAAATGCCCCTGCCAATGTCAGCATACACAAAGCTCGGCACTGCATCCACCCTGTGGCCCTACCTCTTCCGAAGAACAGTGAGCACCCTAAGGTGTCACATTCCCTGATGACCCTTGAGTCCCTCACATGCTTTCAGATTCTCCCACCCTGTCAGATTATTGACGCACTGACTCCCCTGGGATGAATTTCTTGTGCCTGGGTCTACAGCCACAAATCTAGAAACCTACATCTTTCTCCATCGTTCTACATGTTCAAAGAACATCTGCATGCAGAATGTTACAGCTGTAGTGTTAGGGTTTTTTTACATATTTAGTACATAAGATACTGTTTTATATTAGCAACCTGCATAGTTAACATAACCATACAGTAATTCCTATTGACAGATTGTAGATGGATGAATTAGAATTGGATGATGGAGATAGGGGATGTGTTTTGGAAACCACAGGGGTCTGTGGAGATGCAACACATTCTCTCTCAGCACACTAAAGGAAGGGAAGGAAAGCTAAATCCACACAGCAATAACTGAAACAAAAGCGAGACAAGTGGGTGGAAAGAGGGAAAACGCGAGGGGAATGCTAAAAGGAAGGAATGGAAGAAAAGCGCTGGAAGGAGGCAGATGGAGAAAGTAGAGAGAGGATGAGATGAAGGCGCCCGAAGGGGCTAAGGAAAGCCGGAGCCGCCGGGGACCACGGACATCCCCCGACAAAAACGTGCCAGATGAAGGCGACGGGCAGCGCGGAGCCGCACCGCGACCGCGGGGGCGATGGATGAGCC
>NW_010516648.1:0-24387 GCF_000687285.1 Phaethon lepturus
AACTTGGTGTCATCTGCAAACTTACTGAGTTGCCCAGGTCCAAATTCATTCGAATACTTGAGGTGCCTGTGGCTGTCCTTCTGTTGTTGTTGTTGTTCTATTGATCCTAGTCTTGAAGAAAGGACAACGGACTAGGTGGATGAAATGTGCTGCACTATTGGAGAAAGTAATAGGCGTCATTAATACAAGCTTGGTGGTAAAGTAGGGAATGGCTTGACTAAGCAAGAGCAACAGTGTGGCAGCAATTTCAAAAACTATCCTCTCACCTGTCTGTCTTTATGCATGCTCAAGTTGTAAAAAGGCAAACTATAGTGCATTATTACAGTGCCAGCTGCCATTCTGCTGGAGGGGTGGTGAGTACATTCATCTGATCATGACAGCAGGGCAGGCATTCCTTTGCATTGCTACTTGAGATACATCAGGCAGTCCTACAGCCCCTGAAAAGCTCCGGCTGCCTTCATGCGTGCAGTGGGCCCAGGCCTGCTGCTGCTTGTTGATGAATAGAGGTGCTAATCTCCTTCTTCCTAAGAGACCTCTTTGTCCAGAAGTGTCAAGATTTAATTGGCTTGTTCACACTTTCTCCAGCAGACTCTGACTTGTAACACTTCCTCCACACCCCACCCCCACTCTTTGGTTCATGGTGTCAGCAGGGCTGGAAGTGTTTTCATTCCTTTACGGACAATCCTCCTCCACACGACTACCACAACTGGGTGGACTGTTGGGGGTTAGCGTGCTGGAAACTGTTAATCCTAAAGGGTGATTTTTTAAAAAAATTTTTCTTTGTCTGAGAGGATTTAGTCCATAGCACTTGAATACTTGCAGGGAGTGAAGCATTTTCTGTGAGCAAAGCATTAATTCTTGACTGGAAATGGAACAAAAAGATTAAATTGTAGTGACTCTTTTTTTCCTTATATTTGCTCAAATTTATTATGTCCTTACTTGTCTTTACAACAGTGTTATAAGAGTACATAGTGGTCCCATTGAAAGATTCAGACTGCACTGTGCTAGGTGCTGGGCACAAACCTGATGAAAACCAGGCTTCTTTTCTATAAAGATTTTGTCCTCTAAATGAAGGTGGATCTGAGTAAAATGAATGAAAAAGAGCTATTTGTTATCCCACTTGTTGGAGAAACTGAGTCACAGAGAGATTTAAATACTTCTTTTGTTCTTGTATGTTTGGAAACAAACACAGTTTGGCAGTGATGTTAACCCGGTATCCGAAGAGCTTCAGAGGCTCTGCAGCCACAGCCAACTGTACTAACCAGGCACTTTAGAAAAGCAGGTTCTTTTCTGGGATTAGCCCTTGCCATACTGTGGGACTGGACTGAATTGCTTTCGCTCTTATTCCCTCTCCCTGTCTTGTCTTTACAGTCTTTGAGCTTCCTGGGACAAGAACTATAACTTTCTAGGTATTTGCACAATGCCTACTATATGGCGCACTCAAGCTTTCCTGATGCCAGTGAACAGTAATGACCAGTAACTGGAAGGTCCTCAGTGGTAGGAACATAGATGGAAGCGGGTATTGTGGTCAGGCTGCTGTCAAGAACTAAGAAGAGGAGAGGTGAGAGTTCAGAGAAAAAGTCTATGAAAATTAAGAGGAGGTAGGGCCAACGTAAAGTCAGGGGCTTTGGTGAGAAGAACCTAGACAGACCTGGCAGATACAGTCATTAAGGAGCAGAAGGTTGAGCAGTAAAGAACCAGACTGCCATAATGTTGCTCAAAGCTACTGAAAAGGTTTCCCTCTATAACTGATCGTGGAACAATCATTAATTGGACTGGGAATCTTGATGCCTGGGGAGACTGTTTACAATGGGGTTCAGGACTGACAGTGTGTCAGTGTATGTAGTCCTTACACCCTAGGTATGAGAGGCACCGCCCTGCCATTTTTGGAGCTGAGAACTGAAACTGTTGAACAGCCTCCACAAACTCTGTGTCACTACTAAATAATTGTTCCAAAGAACCTAGGGGTTTGCTTTTCCTTTGTATTTTGCCTGGTTGAGTCATAGCTGACAAATAGAAAAATCATTCCATGGTTATCTGAAAGACTGTGTCATATACAATGGCAATTAGAAATAATTCCAAAATTAAACCTCGGAAGGAGGAAGCGGATTACAATGCAAGCAACCTTTGACCCTATAGAATCATAATGTCTTCCTGGATTTGGAGATAGTATGAGCTAAAGCCAGAGAGGTACTGCTGCTGGGTCATAATAAGTGTTAAAATTAGAACACAATGTGGTAACCTTGGGTGTGTCTTTCTGATCTGAATTCTCCTCCCACCCACACCTCTGTTTAATAATGATGTGTTTTGAAAGGCCCGTGTCTGGCTGCCTTAATGTCTAGGTATTTGCACTGAGTGCATCAGCTTTGGTGGTTATCACTCTGCCAGACAGTGTAGGCCACAATCCCAAAAAGTACAAAAGTACTTGTTTACACGTAAGTATGGGAACAATTCCGCCAAAGTAAAGACGGCTACTATGCTGGGATCCAAGGAAATTAGATGTGGGTGCACATAAGCTCCCCATATCTGAGAAGGCTTTGTCTCAATTTGAGGTGGGTTGGTTGACGTTTTGGCACACATGCATAGACCTGCATGCTCATCCCTTTGGGAAACAGGGATCTTATTGCCATATACACCCCCAGCATAGGCTTATTATTCCTACAACAGCAGTACTCAGAGTGGGCTGGTCTCATTGTACCAGGCTTTGTACAAACACATAGTAAAAGGCAGCTTTGTCCTGGAGGAAACAAAAAAAAAATTACAGTCTAAACAGACAAGGCAGACAGTAGGTTTCTCTTGGGGAGAGTGACAGAGAGATAAGCTGGCCTAGGAAATGTTAGGACATTTAAAATCTTTTCCTGTTCTGTCTCACAGAAGAAAGAACATTATATTTGGCTACATACATGAATCCAGATTTAAAAATAGCTGGGTTCCTTCCTGACTGAGGGAGAAAGACAGAAATGAGCTAAATTTTATTAGCCGCCTAGCAAGCTTGCATTGAATTTTTGCTTGTCAGGACACTCCAAGTAATTGTGTTTTCATATACAAGTTGGTTGAGGGAGTGTTTTGTGAGAAAATACCTTGATTTATGCATGGATATCAGTATTTGCAGGAGAAAAATAAGTCAGATGTTTCTGTGAGCAAATTCCAGCCACATAGATGTTTGAGAAGTGAAGCCAAGGGGGCAGAATTGTCATTAGACTGATTTGGGAGCTGGATTTAGTTGAAGGGCAACATTTTAAAAGCACCTAAGTGACATGGGAGCCTCGGGGCAAAGTCTTCACCAGGTGGGGCTTATTAGTGGGAATGCGGTATCCTGCTAATGTAGCTGGGCTGCTTCTGGATCTGCACGGCACCCAGGCAGCACTGTGCTGTACTGTGCGATGGATTTAGCAGCTTAGGGTCTTCTGCCCTGTGTGCTGTTGTGTGGTATTGACTTTCACTGTGTACCATTTTCAAAAATGATTTAGATGTGAGCACTGGATTTACAAAAGTATTAAGGTGCCTATCTTCTACTGAAGGCAGTGGAGGCTGGAAGCTTTAAATACCTTTTTGGAGGGTCTGAGCCTCAGGGCCAGATTTATGAAGCTGTATAGATATCTGAAATGCCTGGTGATCCTTACAAAAGCACCAAATGAGTTAGACCTGTCTCCTCTTGACTTCAAAGTGACTTGTAGAGATAAGAAGGTTGGTCCAAGATCTGTGTCTTAAGCTGCCTATATAGCTTTGTGGAGTTGATCTTTAGGAGAGCACATCTTACCTTGGAGCCCAGCTCTGTCTCACTGAAGGTGAGAGTGTTGTGGGTATTTCTGAAAATGCTGCCTGCCAAAATTATGCCAAAATCATGAGTAAACTTCAAGACAGAAGGCGTTTGCTGCAGTGAAACTACAGACTTGTTTGAAAACCAGTGTGCTCTGCATATGCTTTACTTCTGTTATGCAATAACGAAGCCAGATGTGGAAGAGAGGAATGGGATTCCTGCATTTTCCCTTGAAGTACAGGGGATGTAGCCGTGAGGACAAAGTGTTCAATAGAGAAAAATGGGGAAAGGCAAAATGAGCAATGTTTCTGGGGAGAGAGAAAGCGTAAAGGGAGCATCAGTTAATGGAGTGGGGGGAAGGAAAAAGAAAGGCAAAAAATCTGGGCCAAAAGAACGTCTATGCCAGAGTAGCTGAAGCAAATTATGCAAGATGCTCCTTGTCTTTGTAACTGAAGGCTTTGAGGGCAAGGGAGAATGTTCCTCTTGCTTTTAAAGCTGTGTAAGAAGCCCCAGGTCTGTGCTACTGGGTGAGGATGTTTTTTACCAAAAGACTAAGGGCCGGATTTACCGCACCGCAAGGGAAGCTCCAGCACCACCACTGCAAGTCATGCAAGCAGCCAAACCACTAAATTTCTTTTTCCCCATTACTGTTGCCATCACAGTCATCGCTGGCCCTGAAGACTTTCTCAGGAGATAATGCTCTGCTATTCTGAAAGGATGTTAACAGAATAGATTGGCTATTCTGCACTGACAGAAGGGAAAAAGAAAGAAAGATTTTTAACAGGATTTCTTCATGTCCCATGGTAAAGATTCATCTCTTTGCCTTGCCCCTGTGGCCTGGCTATCGTGGATCTGATTGCTAGAGAACGGTTGAAACAGACTGTTGATGATGATCTCCTTTCTCCAGGTAGGACTGCTGAGGGGTTAAAACCAGAAGGGACAATGATCTGTGAATCATCTTCTTGCGCAGAAGACTCCATCATGCAGTGTAGTAGTGACAAGGGTTTGCTTTAAACTGAAATGGATGCGGGTAAAGTTTAGTGTGGTCTCCTCCCCTAAAGTGGCTCTGTGATGGTGGGAGAGTGTGGGCTGAGTAGCCACAAGGCTCCCTTTAATTCCCCTGGGGCTGCACCACAGTCAGAAACATTAAGGGCAGGGAGCATGGCAGGGAGGAGGGGAAGGCATGTCCCTGCTGACCCATCCGAGCCATCGTGATCTGACAGCCCTTTCAGAGCTGTGGCTGTCCGTCTGACAACAGGCCAGTGACAGCTCTGTGTTGCATGCTCGCTCTCGCCTGCCTTGAGGGCTGAGAGGAGAACAGCCGAGGCAGCTGCCTGGAGTGGCTTCCTTACACGTTCTGCTCTTTTCAATGCCAGTGAGGGCGTCTGAGTGAAAGAGAGCACAGCAGACAGGGGCTGAATGACAGGTGCCAGTCATGTTGGTTGCAGGGCCTTCAGAGGGAAGGAAACCAACTCTTTTGTTCCCCCTATCCCTCTCCAGTAGCCCCAGCTAGCGAGCCACCCCCAAGGCCTGCGCCCTGATGCAAGCAGCCACTTGGTACATTCTCTTCCTTTCAGGTCCCTTCTCAACACAAACCTGTTTTGCTCCTGTTTCCCACTTTAGCTGCTTGCTACAATGTCCATATTATTATTTCTCAGTTGAGCCTATTCCTCCTGCAAGTGCTTGCAGGCTCATTTCCACACAATAACGGCAGTTAGCAATTTCTTTCCATCCCCATCTGCTACCTGCCTGCTCTGCAGAAACCAGTGAATAGCGAGAGGCAATTTTGCTTGATGCTTCTGACAATTTCTATTAAGGAAAGCTGAGAGGGTATCAATTAAATATATTATATAGACACAGGCAGCCTTTAGGATTTGCTTCTATTTTCTGCAGCACTCCTTGATGTCATGCCTGGAAGACATCTTACCTCCGGTAGCAGCAGCTGCCAGCAGGGTAGCTGTTTTGGGTCAAGGGAGCCTCAGTTCCTGAGAGAGAATGCTGAGCGAAGCTGAAGGAAGAAGAAAAGTGGCAGAGAAAGATCCCCCTTGGGTACTGGGTAACAGATATTGGCTCAGACTTGGGAAACAGCATATAGGAACCAGGCTAAATTTAAACAGATAAAGAGGCAGATAAAAGGAAACCAAGCAAAGCGTTAAGGTTTCTGAAGCTAAAAATCAAGCTAGTCTGCAGCAACTGAAAGCATTTCCCCATCATTTCCAAGCAGGGTGGACAAAGCACCAGAGAAGGTACACTCTGGGCTGCCCTTATGGGCTCTTCTGGCCAATGTATGTAAGTGAGATATGGGAAAGCTCTAGGCAGATTCTTGCGTAGTCTAGAGGGTGCAGGAGTTTGGTAGCTTGAAGCACTCATCTGTGAGGGTAGGCAGTGGGCTTGAATTGGTAAACCTGTCAGTCGCAGACTCTTAACAAGAAAAGGCTTGCTGAGCTTCTCCTTTGAGCTGCAAAAGCCTGGTCTGATAGCAAGCCTGAGAAGGTGCAGAAGGAGACAGAGGTGCACGCTAAGGTGAGAGTTGCCTATAACCTTGAACGCTGCCTCAGGAGGGAAGAAAGGGTACAACATTGAAATACTAAGGGCTAGAATTGCAGAGTTGCTCAGCTGAGATCAGGTGTCTGAAACCCTTGAAAATCATCCCATCAAGGTGGAGCCTCTGTAAATAGCACCACCTGATGTTTTAGGCTAATTCTGCAAATGTTGAGCCTGAAATGATGAGGCAACAACTTCTGATAAGCTTGGTTCCTGGAGGTCTTGGCAGCTCACTCAGAGACTTGCAGGACTGGCACATCAGGAAGTTTTTCTTCTGCAGCTGCAAACAGTGAGGAATCATAATGTGGGTTTTTTTCCATCCGTGTTAGTTCACCCATGGAGGGCCTTGCAGAGTTCAGTCTGTAACCCTTGGTTATTGTGCAGACACAGCTGTGAAAAGGATGGGTAAACTTTTTGCTTGAAGGGTCTGGAAGGCACTATTAGAAGGATCAAAATTCTCATCAGCAAGAAGGTTATATTCAGGCCCATTTTGCCTTCCCTGAAAAGCCAACTCCCGCTCTCCTAGTTTCTGATGGAAGCAGAGGTATGAACAGAAACAACCTACTGCATGATGAGCCCGGACCTAGGAATCATATCTGATTGTTGTTGGGCCAGAAGTGAAGATGTTTATCTGACATTTGCAACTCAAAAGCTTAGGGTCATTCTATAGCCCTCTTTACTTTTAGACTCTGGGATGATAGCAGAGGCAAGTAATACCTTTTTCCCTAACAGCTAGCCCAGGGGCTTTAACTGTTTCTTGTTGGTGAACCTGCCCCCTGTGGTATGCAGCCCTGGTGACCTCAAGGCTAGTATGCAGAAATGTACTTCAGCTTTTCAGAAAAGTTTTGATTGTAATTCAAATAGCATGCTGATGGTTTGGATGAAGTAAAATGTGGGGAATTATTGTTAAAGAGCACTAAATATTTGATTTTTCTGGTACTCTGTATTAGCTGCCTCATCCTTTCTCAGTACAGCGCAAGGGATGTGGTCTGATTTGTAGTCCCACGTGGGATCACGTCAGATATCTGAGTGGTTTCTCTGTATTTATGTTTCACCAAAGTATTTACAAATGAGGGTGTTTATTCCCTCAGTTTTTGAGGTTTATCTTTCCAGATGTGGCCAACAGGATTATTCAGAGGCAGATTCACTGTTTCTGGGGCCAGCTTCATCTTGTGAGACAGCAAAACCTGTGATCATTGATAAGAGGTATACTTGTTTGTTCAAATGTCTTCTAGTTCAAGAAAGTGATCTATTGTGGTCAATGTGAAATGAAAATATTTGAACTGGTGACAGCTGAGCTTCATTAAATTTTTAATTATTATGAAGTTCATAATAGTATGTTAATATAAACATAACTGTACTTATTCTGTGCCCTAGGTCTGTATCTAAGTTATACAGATTATTTATGTGATGTCTGATACCCTTACAATACCAGATACCTTTTCTCCCTGGATGTGTGAGTTGTGTCCCATCAGGTGCATGGATTCAGTAAGCCTTGTCTTTTGTACATTTCTTCAAAGAGATTTAAAAAAACATCAAAACTTGAATGGATCAGGCACGTAAGAGACATAAATAGGGACAGAAGGGAAAACTCATAAATCTAAAGTAGTTTTACAGGTTGAATCTTTGCCTTTTGGATCTTAGTTTTTATTATCCAAGGTCTTACTGAGGAAGAACAAAGAAATTTTTGTTTCACTAAAGGCAGTAGAGAGATATTTGCATGATTCTTACGTGCTTTTTTTGTGTTAGTACTAAGGCTGGATTTTTCTTGGATGCAGCTTTCTTTAAAGCTGTGGGGAAAATGAAAGTTGTTCTACTCCCCCTGCTGCTCCATCACTTTCCCTCCTTCCCCCTCCTTTCCTCTTGGGTTCCTTGCCTTTCATGTCTTTGTTTGACATCTAGGAAAGAATCATGAGGTGCTGAATATTATTAACTTCTAAACACCTAAGAAATCAGTAGGAAATCGCAAACATTTCGGCCCCCTGACAGTCTCCGTAAATGACCTGTCCGAAATCCCTCCCCTTCTGAGATGAAAAGAGGGAGCCAGGCAGAACAGAGGAGAGTATGGAGAGAGCCAGGGAGTGAGAGGGATACACAAAATAAATGAGAAATATTATTAACTTACTTCCTTGTCTGGGTCTACAGCTGGTTCTGGGTATTTAATAAACAGGTTGACACTCCAGGTTCCCCTCATTAGGTGATCACTAAGGTCTGGGCTGTCATAAATCAAAGAGCCAGGTTATCAAGGCCTGTGATCTTTAACTGTACAGGGGCGCCCAACTGTCTGCCATAACGAGGGCTAAAAAGTGCAAGCTGTAAAGAATTAGCTGTCTGCGGCACTTTAATACACGCGCAGAGGCATGAACATTGTGCCGTCTATGGAATGATTGCCCAGGTATGTACATAGATAGGCTCCTGTCTGTGGGCTGGCAACAGCTTCTGTCTTGAATATGAACATGTGAGGTGGTGTAAGAAGTTAAATGCAATGGAGTGCAAATCTGCTTGAGCTAGACTGTTTCTGGCTATTCATGGGGAGAAGGTTAAGGAGTCATCTCAGCTTATGTGTTTGTGAAAGGGAGAGGGATTGTTTAATTCCTGACTGACTAGAGGGGCCAATACTCTTAATTTGCTTCAGGAACCAGGGAGGAGACACAGCTCGGCCCAGTCTCTTTCTGTCTGTGTCATTCAAGGTAGGCACCACAGAACCTATATATATGTTATGCAATTTAAGAGGAATTACTGCTCTGTAAGGCATGCTGGTTTACTGAGACAGCTTGATCCTGCACTGTCCTTTGTGAAGAAAGATGGGGCCTGCATAACATCTTTACATTGCAGGTAAGGCAGAAACTTGATCGAAGTTGGGCTGCCTGAAGCCGACAGCCTGAGGTTTTGTAACAAATCTGGCACATGAATAAGTTCTGTGAACCCTTGAGTAAGGCAGACTATTACACTACACAAATTTTGGCAGCAAGTAATACAAGCTCTGAGTAAGAGCCAAGTGGACTTACCGGGGGGGAAAAAATGTGGTCAATCTCATTCATGCCTAGTTTTGTGAGAATATGAGATAATTTTTAGATGCTGGGAACATTGTCCAGTTCTTGGTTTTCTCCAGTTTTGAATAGCCATTGTCACCCACAAAACCAGGAAAGACTTTGGAGGAATTTCTAGGCTGATTCTGCAGGACAAGATTCTTGCTGAGACAAACACCAGGGGTGAGAAACAATTTAACTTTGTGCAGCTCTTGTGAGAGCAGTACGTTAGATATTGAAATGAGAAATAGGGGAAAAAGGAAATAGGAATAATGTATTCCTTACCTTAACCAATGTGTGAAGAGTGATGGGTTCCTCAAGCCGTGTTGTTACTAACTTTTGAAAGAACAAGTGTGGGGACTATGGACAGAGCATGAGCTGAGGTTGTCAAGCCTTGTGTTTTACACCTGGCAATTAATGGGACAAATTTCCCCATGTTATCTAGAGGAAGTCTGAGGCACAGCTCTGTGTTAGAGAGTGCGAGTCTGCACAGCACTAGGGGAGGCAGCATCTGTGGAGTTCAGCAGTGCTCTGCAGCAGGTGATTGTGGCTGTGTTGGTGGCATTTCCCCAAGCTGTTGTCCGCGGAGCAAGATAGATGCTGTCAGTGCATCTTGGGCTGTTCATGTGGACTGGGGATGCTTTCAGTGGGGTGCATGTGAGGAATCATATAGGTGGGCCAGGGAAGATGATCTGAGTTATGCTTATTTTCAAAATGATCTCCTAAACTGGGCCTCAGCTTAGGGTGATTCTCTGTGGAAGAATGACTATGGAAATTAGATGGCACAGAGATTAGTGCTGTTTTCAGGGACTGGAAGGCCCTAAAGCTTCATCCCAGCAAACATGGATTCACTGAAGCAGCTGTACACCTTGTCACATCTTGTGTGAAGGCCCACATCTACCTGTCTACTAGATATTCAGCTGATAGGATAAGTGATGTCCCTAGAGTTAAGCCACAGCTGAAATTCCTTGAGGGGCTCAGAGAGTGCAGCTCCAGCTCTGCTGCAGTCACTCCAGGGCATTCCACGACTATTTATAATGGTGTATGTGGGTTTACTACCTTACAGATTGTAATGCAACTCACTGACTGGGGAGAAAAATGTAACACTAAAGCATGACATACTGCTCCTTGGACATCAAACAGTGTGGTGCGTGTCAAGCTATGAGGTGGAAGTGTCTGGTTCACCACAGTGATTTCAGGGTGTTTTCCTGGCTCTTTCTCCCCCTGTTTTCCTCAGCGGTATTACATACTAGCCACATACTCCATCTTGAAACACAGATGCATCTCTCTTGTGAAAAATAAACTAAAGCTGTGCTTATGAAGAGCAAGAATCATGAAAGAATCTATTAATCCAAGTGTTTCTTTTTTATTTAACCCCTCCTCTGATTTCAGTCAGTAATATTCAGATTTTGGAGGAGGTCAGAGACAGATCTTCAAATGTTCGCATGACATGTTTTCAGCATGTCAGGTTTACATTTTGGCAACAGAATAAAGTGACTGAATTTTCAGAAGAGCTCAGCACCTAACCTGCAGTGTAGTCTGTTCTTTTGAAAACTCGCTGTGTGTTTCTTCATAACCCTATGGGACTTACCCATATAGCTAGAGGCTTTCATTAGAATTTTTAAAAGTGCTTAGCTGGTTTAGGATTATACAGAGAGATTTTACAAATGGCAGATAGATAACTTAATACCTTCTTGAGAGAGCTGATAGGAGTAGGATGCCTAAATACCCTCTCTGCCTACAAAAATCATTCTGTAGGCCCTGTATCATTTGAGTAATTTTAAAAACCCCATCCCAGATCCTAAAGTCTTTGCTCATCTCTTTCTTTGCATTTGGACATAACTCTCATTGGCTGTTGTGGTAGCTTTTCTTGAATAGAGTCAGTTTTCCAAGCCTGTTCTCCAATAGCAAACTTTCCAAAAGTATCTTGAAATAAGAAATCCGTCTGAAAAGCATTTATGTTACACATAATGTAGGTATATTACGGATTTGGTCCAGTATATTTCACATTCTTGTATATACAGTCTATATTATTAATCACTGGATTGTGTGTCAAGACTTTGGATTCTTGAATTTCAACCTTAGGATATGAGTTACCAACTCAACCAAGCAAGCGAAAATCTTCTAAGTTATTGCAGGAAATTGCCAACACTACCAATTTGTAAGGAGTTTCCTGTGTTCTTGTTAACCAGTTCCTTTCTGTACCATATATTAAGGTAAAACACAAAATACGTTTGTGCAGTGTTTGCTGTCCCATCAAAATCATGACTGTCAAAGTGGCTAGTGTGGTGCATATCAATGTTACATACCCTTGGAGAAAAGTTTTCCTATCTTTAGATATTAGGAAATAACTACTTTGCTCAATATGTTTACCTTGTCCTATTTAATGCCTAGGGAAATATGAAGATAGTTTGGATTTGAATGTATGTGCATGCTAAAGGAATCAGAAGTTAAATAGTTAGGAATTTATTTGGAGTCTTTGTGTTTTCTACTTAGTAAACCACTGAAACTTCCTGGGAAGACTACATCTCAAAAAAAAACATTTTTTTTCTAGGCTGCTACTAACTCTTGTAAGGTGCTGCTGCAATGTTTTAAGTTACTCTTGTTTTCCATGATTTTATGTGCAATAACATTCTTTTTTTCTGATAAAGGCATTTGTTGTGGAGAGCAATTCTACATGGAGGATTTCTCATTATCCTACTGACCTAGTGGAAGAAAGAGTACCAGAGACAGCAGAGGTCCCCCTCTGAGTAGGTAGGAACATTCCTCTGAAGAGAAGATTGAACAACAAAGTTCAGACAAGACTGACTGAATCTCTGGAAAGGCATGAGCTTTCTCTGGGCCCAGCCAGCCTGCTTGCTTCTGGCATTCTGCAGTTCCATACCAGTTCCAAAGCAGGGTTGCACCCATTTACTACACCTGAACTCAGAGTCTGTAAATGACATTTTAAAAGGGAGTTACTTACTAAAGTTTCCTTACTAAAACGCATACAACAATGGGGTAAAAAAAAGAAATCTGCTGACATTGTCCATTACTCTGTCTATATGTCACTTGTCTGTAGGCCCAGATAAGTCGAATGCAACAGCCACCTTTATCACTCAAAAGTCAATTTTTGGCATGGCTTGACTGTTTCTTTTAATGAGAAACAAAACAACTAACTGATGTACTTGCATTGCACACTGAATACCGTAACGGAAAAAAATTTACCTTTGACGTCCTGAACAGAGTCCCAGACTTGGTCAATCATACATTATATAGGTGTAGATTATTAATATTGATCTGTATACTGCACTTTGCACTTGCAAAATAACAAACTGCTTTGCTGAAATTGGTTTGTTCCGATGTACAACAAAGCATCCATTTAAGGGAAAAGAGGTCGATTTACCTCAGGACAGGCTTAGAAACAGCCAAGCTATTTCACAGGAAGGTCTGGAATATTTGGAATATGTGTTTTGGCTGATCTGGAAACCAGGCCGGGCGACAAATGGAGGAGTTCGGTAGCTGTAAATAGAGGGAAACTAGAAAAGTAGTGGGAGAAGAGGATTTGTAGGGCTATAGAAGACACGGTTTCTGATTTGAAGTGTCATACAGTACTGACATTTCCCCTGCTTCTGCCCCTTGTAGGCATGACTGCTTTTCTTGCTCAACTTTCTCCTTCTAACCTTATCAGTGTCCCACTCCCTGATGATTCTAAAAAGCACTGGATTTAGTTGAGTAGCTCCTTAACAGTGTGAATTAGATGTTTTGGGGCACGGTTTTATCCTTTGTTTTCTCTAGGATACTAATGAGCTGTTTCCAAATCTTTTGGTGCCACTGAAGAGTCATTTCTTGGCAACTTTTCTGCTGAAAGACACAGCTCAGGGTTTCACATGCGATATAATTAACACCAGGCTAAGTGCTACTTAAGCACCTGGTGTTGTTTATATATTTCTGAGTTATGCAGACTTTAATGTTAATTTTGTCATGAGTAAGCAGATGTCATCATCATATAAGGCTAACATAGCTCACTGTGAGAAGACCCCTAAATCTGCCTTCTTTAGATGACTTAATTTTGGTTGTCTGTAGGACTTATTGTTCTTCCTGCCCTAGTTAAGGTCTTAACTGATAAAGTTTTCATTTCAGCTGTAGCTGTTACTATTATTACAATTTTTAAAATTATATAGAGATTGCTGAATGCTAGCTAATTAATGAAGATTTGAGGCTAAGTATAAGCACTGAGGAATGTGGTAAGTTCTCTGTCATTTGATGTGTTCTGCACCAGACTGGATTAAGCTATCTAGTAGAGTGTTTCTCTTCCTTAGAGATGTGGTTTAAAAAAAAAAACAAAAAACTGTAGTCTCTGTTATGCTGACTTTATTTTTTTAATGAAACTTACTTGAGTAGTTCGGCTGATTTTCAAGGTGTTCTTCTTGGGACTAAATGCTTGCTGGAGAAGCTGTATGAAAGTGCTATGTTCCATGTTGCAAGTTGATTGTTTTATAACCCACTAAGGTGTGGGTCCTGCTAGTTCTGTGTGGGAGGGGTCTGTGAAGGGCTACCAACCTGAACAATGGCAGGGAGGAACAAAGTAAAAAAGGGAACTTGAGGGTTAGGATACTGTGGTTATTTAATAACTTTAAACTGTTTTATACACCTTCTGATGGTTCACCTGGAGGCTTTTCCAAGATCAGTACTTGTTCAAGTTCTGTTTGTAAAGAAAGTTAAAGAGAGAAAGAAATGAAGAGCAAACTAGAAACTTTTCAACATATTTAACTTGTTACTAGTTTCTTGATGTCCCTACTGAAAAGGAAATAGGGGAAACCTTGGAAACCCAAGCTTTTTTGGCTGCTGTTAAATTAGGAGCACCCTGGTGAATTACTTTTCTCTTCTCCAGTCAGAACTGTGGCCTGGACTGCAGATCAAAGAAGAACAGCACTTTGGTTAATCTGGCATAAAAATCTACGTTACCCTAAAGAGACAAGAAGAAAAAGAAATCGAGGCCCAAGCTCCATGGCAACTGTGAACTAGATTGTTCAAATGGTTGGTAACTGTAACAAACTTTAAAAAAAAAAAAAAAGTACTTGGAAAGATACATTGGTACCATATTGGAAAGGACATTGCATCGCAAGCCAGGGTTGTTTCCTGCTGTTAACAGGGAGTGTGCATAACAGGGTATAGGTAGGCTTCTGTCCTGTTTTCCTCAGACTGTTGCAAAGAATAAAAGGTGGCCAGCTGATGTAACTTTAGGTCTGCTTCAGAAAATGTGTACTGAAGATGCAAGCAATGCTTTTCTCCTTCGAATCTGTTCTGCATCACATGCTAACTTTATAACCATCGAACCAGGGAAATTTGACATGGCAGGTCACCATTTGTTGTGGGTTTGACCACATACCAGACAGTGCTTACTTATGACATTGAGATATAACGCTATGTTTAGAGAAAATGCTGCACTGTGACCTTGTATGGCGCTGTTGGGTCCTGGGCTGTCAGATGCAAAACTTGCTAGATGCTTTGATGGGGGACTTGAAAGCTGATTCAAGATTCCTGATTCTCTATTCCTGGTGAATCTCACAGATCTACATCTTGCTAATCAGATCAAAATCTTGAATGCCTGCCTGCTGCTGAGCACTCTGGGCTTATCAGCGTTTTGGTTCAGGCCAGTCCAAGTGGGGAACTTATCAGCTGTTGCAACCAAGAGTCTGAGTCTGGTTAGAGTACACCTGCAACAATCAGGAGTAGCAGTCAGGTTGCTCTTTATTATTCTTGTACCTTTCACCACAAAGGGGTTTTTTCCTGCAGATAGTAGTCTGATGCAGTTACACTAATCACACAGACCTTGCTCATCTTTTATCACAAGCTGCTTATTTAACCGCAAGCCTAAATCCTGAGATACCAAGCTGGTCCTTTTCAGAGCTGGACAAACATTTTCAGGTGAGTAGAAATCTCCATAAAAAATTTATGGCCAGTAGTTTGAGCATTGTCTTGCTCATGTCTGTGAGTCTACTCAGGCTACCCCTGAGACAAATCTGTCTAAAGTCCTTCTTTGAAGGGGATTCCATTTCCTGCCCCTATAGCTGGATTGCTGTATTGCTTAACTATCTGTTTTATTAGGAAATTAATGACACTTAGGTTAATATCAAACCCAAATATTCTTGCTGTCAGCAAAGCTGGTCACATTTTGTTCTACCACCAAATAAATGTCCAGAGAAAAGAATGGACATCAGTCTCTTTCGTAACTACCACTTACCTACTACAAAAGAATAATCATGTCCTGTTCTCTCTTTTGTACAGGAAATAAATACAGTTCCATCAATCTTTTTCCTTCAGCAATGTTTTTGCACCTTCTTATCATTCGTGATGGTTTCTTGTCTGTCTACAGCTGTCTTGCAGTGAGGCGACCAAAATGGGATATCTTTGTATAATTTGAGGCATGCCAAGCACTTACAGGGAAAATGACATTCCATTTCTTGCCTGTCAGTACATGCTGGGGTGAGATGTCTTCCTCCTCCTTCTCCCTTCTCCTTTTTTGGTGACATCAACTGGTTGATCAAAATTCAGCTTGCATTGTACTGTAGGCTGAAGAACCTTCTCTGAATATTACTGCCACTTCTTCCTATCTGTTTGAATTTGTTTATTATAGATAGAACATTTTGTACTTGTCTATTTTGTTCCATCTTGATAGAATCCATCTTTTTTTTTCCCCATTTTATTGAGATTGTTGACTTCTAATGATACCTTCCAGAACGGTTGCTGCATACCTCTAAGGGCTACCTATGCTAATGACTCATGAAACTGGAGCTGATATGGTCCCCTGTAGAACTACATGTGAAGTACCCTGTCAGTCTGACAGCAAATTGTTGGTAATTTAAGAGGATTTTCTAGATATCTGTACACCCAAATTGTGGTGATTTTAATCTACATTTGATTTCCCTTATATGCTTTGGAAACATTAGATGAGCAAGGATTAAAAGCATTGCTTTTTTTACTTTTCAAAGTAAATCACCTCTAATGCTTCCCCCCATAATCACTGGGACTGTTACCCCATTAGATGGAACATAATCTGTTCCTGACCATTCTGTATTGACAGTTTTTCATCATCCTGTTACGTTCCAGTTACTTCCAAACTGACAGTTTAAATTTTTTTCACATCTTTCTGGATAGCGCAGTTAAGAAATTTGTAGTTTACTGAGTTGTGCTTTTAAAGATGAGTCCTTTTGTTTGCCTTCTGTTTCTCCAGAACCTTCCTTGTCCTCCAGAATTATGTCAAGATTAATACTAGTTATTCACAGATTAACTGTTTCAGGTACTTTTGAACTGTTTTAGGGCAGATTTCGTCAGCCCTGCATACTTGGCTGTATTCAATTTAGGTGGCTCAGGGTGACCCAAATGTGGCTTCCATGGGGTCCAGAATTTTTTGAATTTTCTCCCCAGACCCCATTTTTACAGAAAGAGGCCTGCTGCCATTCCCAGTTCCTGGCTCTACGTGCACACAGTGATCCAAGCCCTGTGCAAGCGTAGAATCTGTTCTGCAGCTTGGGTAATTTATGATACTTCCTTTTCTCTCTGGGGAAAGAGGATTTAGCATACAGACCCCCAGTTGGGCTATGCTGACAAAAGTGTTATTTAACCTGCTTTGTCTTTGTTCTGGACTGTGTCTTTTTCCTTGATAGGAAAAATTACCTTGAGTCACCATTAATCTTTTTGTGAATTTGGAAGTAAAGGAGGCATTGATGACTCTCTTATTTTTTTTACTCACTGCTTTTTATGGTTAGTGTATCTAAGTTGTTTTGCAGTTCTGTCCCTCCCTGATTTTTTTTTTTCTCTTTCTCATATGCTGTTCCTTGATATTGACCCTTACTCGTGTGTTACTATTTCCATATTAGTGCTTAATTTTTGGAGTTAATTAAGATCAGAGACATTCCATTTCCCTTCTGTCAGTTTGTTGCTGTACCCTTAGTATAGTCTGTTACGGTAAGTTCCAGCTTCAGTCTACATTGCTTCCCATTGGAAGTCTTTCTAAGAGATCCAGTGTCTACCAGCTCCCCCAGCTTGCTGGCATCTCAAGTTTTGTAGTCCAGTGTCCTTTTCATTGGCTAATCTTACCTTTTCTCTGAGAGCAAAATGTTAGAGGTCATGATTCTCTTTCATCCAAGTTACCTTCTGGTTGCAGTTTTCAGCCAGTTCATTCCTGTTAGGTAGGAAGATGTTTAAGACGGCTGATGACATTGTTCAACTCCACCTTCTGAAAAAAACCTGCTGTTCCTAACACACTTGAAGAACAGGGTAAGCAGACTATGACTGGCAGTGTTGCTTTTCCAGTGGCTAACTAGCTAATTTTCTGTGACTGCTATGAGCAACTCCTGGTATTGTTGTGTGGAAGTTTCTAACCATACTGTATGCCTTTTTCCTCCCTCCAAAGAAAATACAGTATTTCAAATTCCCAGTTGAATTAAAGCTCCATCTGATTTGGTGGTGGGAACTACATTTACCAAAAAAATAAAAAACCCACACCCACCAAAAAAAACCCAAACCCACAACTTTGAACTGCAAACTGCTGTTTTGATTCATCCATGTTTGTGATCCCTTGTCATTTGCTGTTAGTGAACAAACTTGATGTGCATGGATTTTCATTCGCATAAAACCGCAGGGAATGTTGTGTTTGATCTGAACATCTTAGTCACAGGAGAGCAAGATTTGGTATGTGAACAAAACTACTCACTATTCTCTTGTGTAAAGGGCTTTGGACATCCACTCAGAGAGCAGAAACAACAGCATGAGACTTACGTGCCCGGTTACACACTGTGCATAACTAAATAGCTGAACTGAACAGTTCACAGATGCTCTGTGGTCTGAAAACAGCCAGTTAAAATCTTCAGCAAAAGACAACATGCATTCAGAGAGATCGGACTTCTTTAATGCTTTGTGAAAACAAAAAAGGGCTAAATTTGCAGCTATCCCTGAGGACTTATCTGTGAGCACTATCTGCAAATAATAATTTAATCAGCTTATTTGGCTGTCCATGGTCACAAAGCTGTAATTGATTAAAAATGATCCTTTTTGTAACAAAATAAGGCTGCAGAATAAAAATGAGATTCTAAGGTGATTCTAATGTGCCCTGCTCTGGCAATATGATAAGGAGAAATTCTGTAGAAAACCAAAGAATCTCATAGCAAAAGGTTTGGGGACTGTTACAGAGAAGTCTTTTTTCAGACTTTAGGGTGGTTTAGACTGAATTTGGACCTTTTTTTTTCCTTTTCTTTTTATTTAAATTTTACAGTGTATTCATGTTTCCTGGGGAGTTGAATGGGGAGAGGAACTTCTTTCAAAAGCCACATGGCTTTTTATCCAATTCTGATAGATAAAGTCAACCTGCTTAGTCCCACCAACAGGAAATAGGATGCTGCCCCTTTAAGCGGACTGTAAGGAGTATGGAATTACGGCTAACTTGGTTTG
Source organism: Phaethon lepturus (assembly GCF_000687285.1). Lineage (NCBI taxonomy): Eukaryota > Metazoa > Chordata > Aves > Phaethontiformes > Phaethontidae > Phaethon > Phaethon lepturus. Next base: position 18,766 of record NW_010516648.1, read on the forward strand.
GAGCCTTTGTGTAAGGCTTTCAGGAAGAGATAAACCATTAATCATGCACAATTACTCTGACCTTGCATGAACTAAAGCCTCTCTGAACACATAAGATTACCGTCTCCGGGGACCTTGAGATACTGACACGATCCGCTCAGTACGAGGGCATTGGAAACTGCTGCACAAAATGGCTGAAAGCTTGGCCTTTATTTCCTTTTCTTAAACTGGAGTCTTTCTTTCCACCCAGAATAGGTATTTATCTTTCTAACATGCTTGCAGTGTAAACTAAGGAAAAGTCATTTCGCTTGAGCCAGGATTTGAGTTCATAGAATGCAAGTGGGAAATGATGGTAGTGCTTAAGAGAATAAATTACATTTGGGTTTTGATCAAATGTTTTCTTAAGCTTACTGAGGTGGAGCTCTTCACACTTGTTTCTACTGTGTCCCTGAGGAGGACCATCTTTTTTTCTGGGGTTAGTACAGCTCTTAGCACAAATGCAGTGGCAGAGATTCTTTAGGTAGATCTGCAGTGTAATTTATCTTTGCTGGTGTTACTGCTTTCCCAGTACCATCTTCACCTGTTTTAACTAGAGTTTAGATGGTGATTTTCAGCGTCGGTTTACATTCCCTCTGTTGGTCTTGTTTGGCATTTGTCTCTTAAACGCCTTAAACAAACATGTCTCACAGAGGTACTATGATATACTTTCTTCTATCTCTGCTTTCCCCAACCTCCTGGCACTAGCAGCAATATGTAAAACAATAATAATAAAAAATGAATAATTAAGTATTTACTCATTACGTAATTATTGATTTCAACTTGTCATTTTTCAAAATTAGGGTAAGCTAAAAATGCACGTGAACAGTTGCAGAAGCTCAACTGACTAACTCAGTAAAATGCAGTACCTTGTTTACATTGATCCTTCATCATGTGTTTGATCCCTACAAGTTGATTCACTTACAAAATTTATACAGCTGTAAATATTTTACTTACATATATGATCTTTTTGCATTGTTATTTACTGAAGTGCAACATCTGTTTTGAACATAATTTCACATGGATATAACTATCTTTTCTCAAAGGAGTAATTGTATGTATATATTTGGATCTGCAGTAGGAAGTTTATCCTGCTTTAACTTACAGTTAGTAAGTTACGACAGTTAGTAAGTAGCACTTACATGGGTAGTAGAAGATTTGTGTTTGGAGAAGCCCTGCAGAAATTCTTGCTGATCCTGGTTTACATCTTCAGAAGATTAAATACCTTTTAAAAAGAAATGGTCTTCAACTTTGGAAAAGTGCAGATGTGTTTGGTTCTTTTTCCTCCTTAGGGTCTTGATTTTTACACTGTCTGTGACTATTTGACTTCAGTTGTAGAAGATCTGACTAGAAGACTACAAGATTTCTTGTTAGATACTTTTATTCATCTGTATTTTTCAAACCCTCAAATCAGCTGCCAGCAGGCTATCTCCATTACAAGGAAGGTTGACAGGAACATGAATTCTGCTATTTTAGCCTTTTAATTTTCCTGCAAAAAGATTTGTATTTGAGACCAAACCTTTCCCTGTATACCTGCCAGGAATACTTCACTGGAATTTGCACAGATTGCTCCCCTGTCTTTCACTCTACATGTGACAGACTTGGAAGAACTAGAATAATCTTGCATAGACTTTATTTATCAGTATTTTAAGGTTCCAGCAATAAAAATGTTCTGTCCACTGAAGTAGCCAATTTCTAATTTTTCAGAGGTGAGGTTTTAAGAAAATGGAGATGGCTTATCATGCATTAAAGGACTGGATGATGGGATCCAAACAAAAATACATGTCCAATTTTGACCAGTGCCTCTATGTTGCATGCTTTGCAAGAGGATGGTTAAGTCCAAAAGTAACAAATATGCTCTTCACGTAGTGATTGATGCAGAGAAAGTGTATTGGGAACTTCTCCCTAAAAAGTGATTTAGAAGGTAGGCATAATGAAAATGCCACAAGTACAGTTGGAAGGAATTTTTTTAACAGATAAGATACCTGGCAGGAATGTCAAACCTCTTGCTTCAGGACATCAGTTGTGCTCTAACTGCTGGAGTTAAGGAGAAATTTTTCTATAAGGAAGATTTCTCTAGATTGTTTGTTGCAAGCTCAGCACAGTATTCCTGAACCACGTTCATAGTCACTGTTAAGAGCAGACTGCTGCATTTGGTAACAGCTGATTTTATGTTTTATACCAGAAGAGTATTAAAAGGCTTCCTGTGCCACTAGGCGTTGCAGATGGGAGCCTGGTTTGAGGGAGCTGTCCAGTACTAGCTGGAGGAGACAGATACTGTGCTTGCTCTTTTCCCTGGATATTTTTTAAAGTTATTCTTCCCCTCCCCTTTACGTTGTCCACTAAAGTGTTCTAAAGGTACTGCCGATAGCTAAAAGGCTGTTCATTCTAGAAAATATTCTACAGAAAGTAAACTCATTCAAAACAAAACAAACCCCACAGGCTTACTAAAACAGTGGATTGAATATTTAGTGGCCACGTGACAGTATTGGTCCCTTCTGGTATTAAATATGTGAATCCATGAAATTATCTTTTGCTGAAGTGTGGTGCTAAGGCACAGACTTGTGCTGTTTGTGGTGCTGTGGGGCCACAACTGCTCATAGCGCTCTTGGGCAACTTTGGCACAATATCAGTTTTCAGAGAAACATGGAGTATCAACCCTGCTTCTCTTTCAGGAAAGGGGCTGTGGAAGGGATGAGAATTATTTGTGAGTGGGAAAAGGCAGAAGCTTGGTAGTAGGAGGGAATGAGGGGAGCCTGTGCTGAAGCATATGCTTCACTGCACATGCTGTAAAGGGACAGAATCAAACAAAGGTAGATTCTCATCCTGTGTAGACCAGTTTCAGTCAGGAGTGAATCAGCTGAAGTCAGTGTCAGAGTTGCATCAAAATAAATCTTGAAGTGAGTGGTGTCAGACCCACGTAATTTTTCTGCTTTGTTTTTAGTCCTGTTGCACCTCTGTGGGAAGATCCATTGTAAGAGGCTTTAAAATGCAGCAGTTTACCATGTGAAGGGAAAAAGACAACCCACTGCTTCCTGGTTGCAGTCCAGATGCTTATTCTGTATCCACACTGCAGTGCTGTTAGTACAGCTAGTGTAGTTGTTGCTGAGACAGCTGTTAACAGGCTGGCTTCGTTACTGTTGTCTCCACTGCCAGAACCATAATATACTCCATGTGGGCCTACAGGCTAATCTTCTGAAAAAAGTATAGACTCTGCTTCTCCCTCTTACTGTACTGCTAGCGGTGTTGCTGCTTATTACCTTAAAACTAGGTCATCTATGTGTATTCAAGCTATTCATGCTTTGAACTGAAAGTATGGATATTTTCTTTAGTTTTAGATTTGATTTTGCAAGATCTAAAACCTGGTGAGACAGATTCTGCAAGTCCTGAACCAGTCCTGGTTTTGCCATTCTCTATTTGAAATCTGAAAGCCTTTGTTTGTATGGGTCAGACAGATAAAAATTAGGAGACGCGCACTCAGGCAGTACAGATCTGTGTAGATTCTCTGCTGCTGACAGTCCAGGTAACTCAGTTAAACCAGCGGAACAGTTGGCTGAGGACTGTGTCATACTAATAGGAAAGAGAGAACTCTAGGGGTTAAAGGCAAGAGCATCTTTTTTGTAATTAGGACAGATCAGAAGTGGAGCAAAATGTTCTTGCAGCTGAATCAGCTGCCCTCTAACCAGCCTGGAGTCTGGAGCTGGGGCCTGATGGACACTTGCACAGAATGCAATTTAATCTGTAATGGCTGAGGAGGACTCCTCAAAGTCTGCGGCAAATGGCAATTATTGTCCCTTTTTGTCACATCCCCCCCAACCAAAGCAAAAAAATAGGAAAATTAATGAAAATAACAACAGGGAAGGATCCTAACTAGCATGCCCTGCCTCCCCCTTTCTGTTTAAAAATCCTCTGCAATGTAGTGACTGAAATGAGCTGCCCAGTATAATAAAATCTCTTGAGCACCAATGTGAAACAAGAATTCCTCCCACACACACATGTATACGCACCCCTTTTCCCTAATGAGCAGGGAGACGCCAGCTTGGGGGCTGCAGCCAGTGTTAAATTAGCAGAGAAGGCCATCCGAAGTGGGCTGACTCCAGCGTAAACTGCCTTAAGTGTCTGTTTATTAAATCACACCACCGCTTAGAGTCTGCCCTGCTGCCACATCAGAGCTGTCTGCATACAGACAAATCCTGGGCAGTCCCAGGGGAACTTGGCCCAACTGGATACTGGTAGTAATAAAGCCGGGGGGAGGAGAGAGCAATCCACCACCGACAGGCCCCTTGTTAGACTCCATTATTCTTAAAGAGCAGAAGAGGCTTTGTCTAAGGTCACTGTTTGCACTTGTAACAGCAGGGAAACCTGGATATCGTGAAACAAAGTCTCCTTCCTCTCTCCATTTTACGAAATGTAAGTCATGGCAAGCATTCTCTTGCTGAACTGGCTTACTGAAGCTTTGGAGCAGTAGCTTCCGTGCATCAGTTCTTACTGGGAAGTGTGGTCTTCAGCTTCAACTTTTCTTGCGTTGCAGTGTGAGCAGATTGCTAATACCTAATGATTTTCTAAGAGAATTCAGTCGTGTCAATCTATCTAAGGCTCTGGAAATAGAAAATCTACTGGTTGAGCCATCGTATTAAAGCAGAGGAAAATCAAAATGCTTTGTATTATTTGCACAGTGAGGTACAATGAGGGTTTGATTCTGGATGGTATTTCTCCCCATGACTGCAAAACAGTAACATTACATACTTTGCAGTTAAGACAGACAGGAGAAGTATATCCAAGCTGTAAATCTGTCCTGTTGGTCAGGAGACATTGCTTCTTTTCCTGCTAGTTCTGGGAGAAATTGTTTACCAAGAGCCCTACTGTGTTCCCTTCTTTGTCAAGGACTAGTTCTTAAATACAGTTGGCATGAGGACAGCTGGTTTATGACTCCTGCTGCTTATATTACTAGTTGGACTGTTTTGCTCCCTACTCCACACTTCTAAGATCAGTCTTTTCTGCATAAATCCCTGGAGAGGAACCTTGGTGAGAAGTGGATAACCCTCTCATCCCATAAAGAAGCCTAGGATAAAGTTTTAGAAAAGTCTCTGAAATAGTCAAAGTTTGTTCTCAGGCATTGTAAGGGTTTGTTGAACAGCTCTTAAGTTTGCCATCCTTCCACGTAGCACAGATCTTTCTCTGTAATATGATTTTTAAGTTTCAAACAAGTTTCATGAGGTTTTGTCAGGTTGGGAAATTGAATATACAACATGCAGCTCTGTTTTGTTTATTTTAACAAATTGGTGGATACTTCCATACATGTATCCCTTCCTCAGCCTGCTGTTTTATATCTTCCATGAGGGATTTTTGCTGCACATAGGCTTCCAGAGACTCCATTGCAGTCCAGATGGCCATCTTGTGTGAGAGCAGGTTAGAAGTCATGGTCAAGCATCCTTTTTTGTGGTGGTCCATTGACATGGTCGAAGAGCAGCAGTTGTTGAGCTAATTTGTATGAGGAGGAAGCTATGCAAAGTTTAATACGAAGCGGTTGGTTTAGCTGGCAGAAAGGGAGAAGTGGGCTGTTTTCCATTTCCCTTTAAAATGTCAAACACTAATAGTCTCTTCCGA
>NW_010516648.1:24418-31937 GCF_000687285.1 Phaethon lepturus
CAAATAATTGACTCCTGCCTACAGCAAAAACCTCCCTGATCAACAAAGCAGGAGACTGATGACAGCAATTGCCTGAACGTGTCCAAATTAGTCAACCCCTTGCAACCCCACCAGGGTCAACAGTGGCAGCCCAGAGGTCGTGGGGCAGCAGGAGATGGAGGCTGAAGATTGCCCTGCTTCCTCTGCCCTCTCATGCCTCCAGGATATAGCAAGGAGATGAGGGATTCACAGCTGGAGCAGCCAGCACCTGAACTGCATGTCCAACAGAGATGTGTTTATTCAGAAGATCTGCTGTATGTTAGCCAAAACACAGGGTTAGGGTAAGAAAGGAGGAAGTGCCTGTGTTTGTGAGTGGCAGCAGAACAGTTGTGTTCTGTGTGGGGCTGACCCAGTGTCAGACAGCTCCTGGCATGTTCTGTCTTCATGTCCTCCAGGATTTGCTTGCTTTGCTGTACAGAACTGACACATTTACAACAAGCCGGTGTCTGTCGCATTGCTGGATTATTTTTCCTGTGCCTTCATTTGTTCCTCCACAGCTGTGCAAGTGACTGCAGAAATATCTGAGGTTGTGAGTATTGCCCTGGTATAGCCCAGTAAAACTTATGGACATACAGTGTTCAGGAATACACATACAGCCTGGGACCTCAGAGAGAAGCCAGAGAAGGATGCCCACCAAGCCATTCCGTAGTTGGGTGCCTCACCAACGCATCCAGTTAGGCGTGCTGGGTTGTTTGAATTTTATAAAGCAGTGGAAGTAAAGCAGCAAAGAATCTCTGGCCCCATTCCCTTCTGTCTTATCTTTGAAAGGACTGCAGGTGTGCCTGTGGCTTCTTGAAGGCAACTCAAGCATCTAAGGGTTGTGGCATTTTCCTAAGATTATTTTAGGACTCAGAGAGAAGACAGAGGGAGAAAGAAGTGTTGTCTCGGAGCTCCCAAGCAATACCACTGTTCTTACAGGTGGGATGAGAAAGTTTTAAGACGAGGCTCTTTGTCTGCTAGCCTGTATTCTTATCTGTGTTTCCTAAAGGAGAGGAGCTGGGGATGGGCAGCCTGCCCCTGACAGCTCTCTGGGTGCACTGCTGCAGGTCAAGACCTCTTCCCACAGAAGGAGCACTGCCTGTAGGCCTCCCACGTCTCCTCACGGAAACCTGGTCTGGATGCTCTGTCACACTCTGACAAAGGTCGCTTTTACATCCCGTCTTCTAAAAGGTCACAGCATGACCCCAGGTGCAGGAGAAGAGGAGGAGGGAGAAGAAGGCTTTCTCTCTTCTTTTTTCTTTCCTTTTTTTTTTTTTTTAATTTGTTACTACTACTGGGAAAAAATATACCTTGCCTTTGCTCTTGTTCTGCTCTCTGTTACTCTCCATCGACCCACACTGGCACCTTCTCTTCCTGAACGCTACAGTATAAGTTTTCCTCTTGTAGGCTTAACTGGCTGGTTTCTGGATTTTCTCCTTGTTCTGCACTTTGTTCTCTCTGCATAGCTGTAGCTGTCCTATTGATACTCCTTCAAATTAATAAGCAGACACATTCAACTTTACTGTGCCCTCCAGATATAAAACCATATGAGCACAATTCTTCACCGCAGTTTTTGTAGGATGCATGAGCACATACATAAGGGTAGTTTTTCCCCCTGAGGGCTGGGAGAGGGGGAAGGATTGTTACTTTCTCTGACTCATCCTGGTATATTGTGGTGAGTGGATACATCTTCTGAAGGGAAAAACTACCTTCTCTTTCTCCTTTTTGTCAGCATTTACACATGTCAGTGAGAGGCAGGGATAGGAGGTAAAAGCCAAATCCTCATGTGTCCCACACTGTGCTGCATAGTTGTTTCCCAAACTAGGATTTACTGAACCAGCTAGAGGACGAAAATAATTTCTTTTTCTTGACTTAAAGAAGGCCCAGTGGTTAACGAGACATTTCTGTTCAAACTCTATATGGCTTGAATTCAGGATTAGTGTCTTTAAATGCTGGATCATCCTTCCAGTGTTACTTGAAGTTCTTCCTTGTCATAGAATTTGCAGCAGCAATGGAATTCTTTTCTGCATTTCAGATACTGATAGAAGTGCAAAATATGGGAGGTTTCTCAGTGTCTGCTCATTTTAGTTATTTTTTTTTTAAAGATTGGACAAAGGCGCTGGATGCGATTGTCTTTGTGGGATGCTGTAGTGACTTGTTACAGATGCTAGGTGTAGTCCTTCAGACAACAGAAGTGGGAGATTCAGTTTTAGAGACATAGTTGACTTTTATGAGGATGATAACTTGATACAATTCCCTTCTTCACAAGGAATTTCTGTAAGATGTTTAAGTAGAGATATGAAGAGAGAGAAACATGGAGGAGGCACTTTTCAGGGAACTCATTATAATTTTTCTATAGGAAACAACCTGCCCGTGGCTAGTCTTTGAAATACAGATAGTCAAGATCTCACTTCTATAATAAAATGTAATAATGTACATCTATCTTAGAAATATATAAGGGCTCTATCACGCACACATCTGAGTCACATCTCACAGTATGTTTTTTTTTTTAAGGTAGTGTTCCTTTAATAGAGGTACATGCTGTTAGCTCAAAACAATTAAGTAACTGAAGACCGGCTTACTTTCACTTGTGTGAGTACCTTAAAAAAATCCATGCCTGATTCCTGAGATCTCAAAGGAAATTTATGCAGCTTGCAGACTACTCACTAGGCCAGTCTACCTGTTCCTGACCATTAACTAACCAGATTGATAGAATTCTTGTATATTGACCAGGCCACAGAAAGGGTAAAATCTGTGGAGAAGTAGTAACTTGTATAAGGTCAGAAACTAGGTCATGGTTGAGCTGGGAATAACAATGAACTGGGCTACCTGTTGAGCAAAGAAAGGAAGAAATAGCCATGATGAAGAATACCCAAAGGGGGTTTTTCGGGTTCCCAGTCAGAAGGGAGACTGTTCTACTAATTGGGTCTTAAAAGGTCTTTTCTACAGTGTTTAAATTCTTACAATATGCACCTCACCAAGATATGAGGGTGTCTGTCTAAGGATGTCTGTCTCTTCATTCTTTTCAGCTGTGTTTATTTTCCTCTTTCCCCTTAGCCATTCTTTGCAAGTTGATGAAGAGCATTCAGACCCCATGAAGGGGTCTCTACAGATCCCCTAAGAAGATTAAGCTCTCTGAATATTTCATGCCCCCGATTGACAGCTCTTGAGGACCTCTTGTAAGCCTGGCGCCCGTATTCTTGTTTAAAAAAAAAAAAAAAAAAAGCGCGAGCGAGTGAGAGACAAGAAAATCACATCCACAGAAAAAAAATTGATCCTATGGGCCTGACCTCTGCTGACAGAAGGCACTAGATGGAGGCAGTTCCTCCCGGACATCTCCCCCTCCCTTCCCCTCCCCACCAGTCTCTACTGTGAAATAAAAGGAAGGTAATGAGATTTTAAGAGGCAAGGAGTAGTCAGACGATGTGGTTGCTGCCCCCTCCCCTGAGCTCCAGTGCTTAGGCTCATGGCCCCTCAAGAGCTATTGTAAGCCTCTGTCCCTGACTCTCATTCTGTGCAGGCGTTCTTCCTTTTCTAACAAGCTGACCTAGCTGAGCCGATGGCCCCTCATTAGAGGCTGAACTGAAGAGCAAGCCCTGCGCTCTCCTGCAGCCATTTCACCCCATTAAGGGTTGCCCCCTGGTTGACAGCGGGAAAGGGAGCCGACGACCTGTAAATTCTCATCAGACTGCTTTAGATTCTCCCTTCCCCCTTAATCATCCCGTAATAGGCAGCTGAGAAGTTTCTCCTTTATTTAGAAAGGCAGGGCCAAGGAGATCTCCTCACATGCTGTGTTTAGGAGACATTCCTTGATGGAAGCAGGAGGATGAGGATGAGGGGGAAGAAAGGCAGAAAGCAGCAGCTGCTAGCCCTTCTTACAACTGAAGTGCCATGAGATGTACTGCTGCGCTTGCTATAGATACCAATGTTAAAGACAGCAAGGTCCTGTTTGCTTCTTACCTGATGCTGAAAGAGTAAGTGCGTTGCACAGAGTCTGTTGTTTGTAGCCAGATAGCATTTAGCGCGGGAACTGTTACACTTACCAGAGAATTGTAAATCTTACTAGCAATAGTAACTACGGAAACACTAACAGTGAAAGGCGCAGATCCTTCCCCTTGCTGTTTATTTACTTCAGAGGGTCACTTGGGATTCTCAGGATCATGCTGCTTCTGGCTAGCCTGTTTCTGGGCCTTGCTTGAGATACAGGTGTAAGTTTCTTGTGTGGCTTATCCAAACTTGGGTTTGTAGGCCTTTGCTTCAGCTCGTTTTCAGACCAAAGAGAAGCAATTTACAGGATTATGCCGCTAGGGCATGTTTCAGTTCCACGAACAGGTGTGTGATGAGAGGGAGAGGAGATGGAGCTCATTCCTTCTCAGAGTGAAAGTACTGGAAACAGTCATGGTTTTGACTGCCTGTGTTTCCTGAATGTAAATGAAGATGAAACTGTAAAGCTGTGTTTTGAACTGTCACTGAGGTGGAACAGGCTGGGTAGGGAAGTAGTAAGAGTAAGGGAGCCTGATCAGTACTGAACATAATCTCCCACCAATGCTGGATGAGAGCAAGCATCTTTTCATGGCTTCAGCACATCTCATGTCTGCACCTCACAGAGTGAGTACTTCTTCCCTTTTTTGGACTCTACCGTGGTTGCAGTTATTGGACTCTTACTCCAGATGTAAAATTTCTTTTTTAAGATGTTGTTTATAAGATGTTTTAGAGCCCAAAGCACATAGAAGGAAGGGTGTGTATGCTCCTCTGAAGCAGGTATCTGTTGGCTGTTACTGTGAAGGAAACTGTTAATCTATGAGAACACTGAATTTGCCCAAGATCCCCATTTCACTTATGTCTTGATGGGCTTGTTCAAGTTTGGAACTAACCAAAGAGCAGGAGTATCAGTCATCTCAGATCAGTGACAGATTTATTTAAGCAGATGTGACCTGTTTAAATACCTTATGGAATTTTAACTGGGCACTTTGGGCAGAGAGCAGTTGAGTTTAGGCCATAGCAAGTCAACCTCTCATTTCTGCTTTATTCCTTGCAGCGCAAGGGTGGTTAGTAAGGAATCTGTGAAGTCGTAGGTTCCCGATGCAGTCGTCTTCACTGATAAAGAAAAGGTAGTTGCTACAGGTGGGAGTAAATGAACCAGAAGGCAGAAGGTCCTAGCAGCGTTTGTTCTGGACTCACATTATTTACGGTAAGGATGGTCAGGGAGAAAGGATGGAAAAAGAAAAGAAGATAAGGGCTGCATGCCCAGAAATTGGCACAGCTTCCTGTTGGCAAGTTGACGGGAATCATCCACGGTGCTGGGGATGCTCTACAGATGAGGTGCAATGGAATTATGACCATGCAGGTAGACAGAATGGTCACTGCTGGATAATTGGGAGACTCTACCAACTTTTGCAGTACTCTACTCTTTTCCTTAGAAATAGGATGAGAGGAAATGGCCTCAAGTTGCACCAGGGAAGGTTTAGACTAGATATTAGGAAAAATTTCTTTACAGAGAGAGTGGTCAAGCATTGGAACAGGCTGCCTAGGGAGGTGGTGGAGTCACCATTTCTGGAAGAGTTCAAAAAATGTGTAGACGTGGCACTTCAGGATACAGTTTAGTGGGCATGGTGGTGTTGGGTTGACGGTTGGACTTGATGATCTTAAAGGTCTTTTCCAACCTTAATGATTCTGTGATTTCTTACTCAAGAATCCAGAGTTGCTAGATGTAATTTAAAGTCTCCTGTTTGATGTTAGGCTTGCCTTCTCTGCGTGATTGATTTGCAGTGTAACACAAATCTCTACTGAACTTGAAAATCCTTTCTATGTAGGTTCAGTATTTCTGTGTGAGGTATGGCTGGACACTCAGTTAGGAGTTGGGACCATTTCAGTATTGGACACTTCAAGTTACGTGTAGGGTGTTATATGTAAAAGGCATAGGCAATTTTATAAAGCATCTGTCAAGCCAGTAAGTTATCCAGTAACATCACCTTTTCTAAGTCTATTATTATTTTTAACAACCGATTGACATCCCATTTACTTGCAGTAGCAATCTTGGTGGAATGCCAGTACCATTCCTCAATAGTGCTTATCCTGCCAACGTTCTCTGGATGGGGTGTGCACAGCTTACATGGCAGCTCACCTCTGGCTACAGTTCATTATTTTGGTTTGGGGGGAAGAGAAGAGCATCTGGATGTTTACAACCATCATGGAAAATATTTGTGTACAAATAGAATAAAAGAAAGCATTAGGTTTTGATAAATCTCACAGCATTGGTGGTAAGCTTTATGAAGGCTCAATTGTTACAGCACAGTATTATGACCCTCAGTGTAGTCCTCATCTCATTTGTTACTACTGGTGCTGCCAGATAGAGTTCAGGGTTCCAACCTGCACCCTGCCCATCAGTCCTCTGGGCCTGGGAGTGCTGTGTAGCCAGCAAACTGTTCAAAAACAGTGCCAGTGGTTTTGGAGGAGTTTAGTCCTCTCCTACTGAAATGAAATGATGGGACATGGACTAGATTTTCATCTTAACTGTAGCCACTGATGTGAAGTGAAAAAAGCTCAGCAGACTTCCTCATAACCCTACCAGATTCAGGAAGAGTGAATCCTAGGTTTGGAAACTTCTTTCCAAGTTTTGAAACAAGGAGAATCATATCCACAGTTTTCTTGTAGTGCGCACAGTCTCTATAGCCAAAATGCTTAATCTAAGGTCAGTGAAATCCTTTTTTAAATCCAGTTCTGTTCTTTGACTTAAAGCAATTGTATAAGGAATTTCTGTCTGATCCCTTAAAGTCCCTTCCTCTACTCAGCGTTTTTGTCAGGCTGAGCAGAACAGCTGAGAATGACAGAGCCTGGAGACAAAGCTACCTTTTAGTCATACACAGCTTCTTACATGGTTTGCCCAGTCTCTCTCACAGACACAGAGAAGGAACTCTTCAAAAGTAACTGAATGCTTATCATCCTCTCATCACTCCTTTTTCAATTTTAGATGAGCAACAAATAAAGCAGGGAAGACTGAAGGTCATTTTTCTTGATGGCAATTGGAGGTCAACCTGTTGGCCTACTTGCAGATTTTTGCTTCTCATCAACCACACGATTTCATCTGTAATTAAACAAGAGATGTTTTTCTTGGAATGAATCTGCTGACGTTTGGGACTGATGGGGTATTTTCACTCCCCAGCTTTTCTGTATCTACCTTCATCGGTAAGGTTAGGAGACTAATCACATATGCTATGTTCTTGCTCTGAATGCTCTGTGGAAGCCTGTCTGCCTACCTCCCTCTTCTGTCTGCACAGAGACTTTAGGGAGAAGTCCTTTCCCTAACAGAGATAACTGGGGTATAAAAAAACAGGCAATAAAAATATCCCTCAGTGCTACAAGCTCCTTTGCTTAGGGAGAACTATAAAGATCCTTGTGCAGTGATGTGTTGCAGGGGTCAAAAAGGTTGTTTTTTTCCCCAGGAGCAATTTCTATCTCTTATTTTATATTACATAAATTACATTTTATATTTTATAAATAT
>NW_010516649.1:0-913 GCF_000687285.1 Phaethon lepturus
GATATAGATATAGATAGGCAGGCACAGATGATATAGATACTTATAGATGATAGAAATATATAGATGGAGATGGTATAGAGGTGCACATGTGTGCGTGTGTATGTGTATATACAGCAGGTCAGCAGGTGTTTTCACAGGGCATTGTATTCAGCTGACAGCAAGTCAAGTTAAAAGAAAGAAAAAAACTTGACAGAACTGGCCAGTTCATGTAGGAAATTGAGTCAAGAAAAAAATAAATAAAGGCAGAAACAGATTAGTTTAAACCTGGGGCCCTCTGGGTTATAATGGATCACACAGGAAGACGGGAGGCTTTGTATGGAGGGACTCCTTGCACTTTCTCTTTTGTTTCACTAATCATTTTCATTCTGTATTATAAGGCAGCTGAGACAATTCTCGCTTAGTTGAAGTTTTTCTTAGCTTCAAGAAGCCATGCTGCAAAGACAACACATAGCTGTGGGTGAGAAAAAGGAACCGTCCACAGCGGGACACGGCCACAGACTCCAGTAACACAGGATTGTGTTTGGTATCACAACACTGGCCGTTGTTTTGGCTTGGGGTTTTTTGTTGTCATCGTTTGCTGTAGCTATTCCCTGCCCTTTGATCTAGAAGTCAAATTGTCAGAATTGAAGTTAAAGCCAGGCAGTTTTCCCAAGCTGAACAGGGAGGATGAGGGAGTGGTAGCTTTGCTTTTGTTGAGCCGCAATGGTGGCTTGTCTTTAGAGGCAAAGTTTTTATCGTTCAGCTGGTGTTAGGTGCAAGCTGCCCTGGCTGACACCCCCCTTGCTCCCAATTCCTGCAGTCCTCCTAAGCCCATCCCCTAAAATAGCTGAGGCACTACTAGCCCTCCGCGAAGGTAGTGGGATGCTACTAGCGCGCCGTGGGATGAGGCGGGTGCGGGGGCACCCCCAGCCCC
>NW_010516649.1:944-5167 GCF_000687285.1 Phaethon lepturus
CCCCGCCATTCCCGCGGCAATACAGCGCGGGGCTAAGGCGCCCCGGCCGCGCTGGCAGCGAGGTTTGCTGGGGTCCCGCTGGGCCGACCTGCTCCGCTCCCGCTCTGCAGGTGACTCCTGCCACCGCACCGTCAGCTACACCAAGGTCCTGTCGTTTGCCTGACTGTCAGCTCGAGCCAGTCTGACTGACTAAAACTGGGGAGAAGTTCAGCAGAAAGGTAGTTACGGTGTTGCCAGCTTAGCAGGCTGGTTGGTGAACGCTGTAGGCAGAGCCCCGGGAGGGCAGGCAGAAGCTGGGTGACAGGGAGGGAGCAGAAGGTGGGGAAGGCAGTAGGCTGGAGATGGCCGAGATGTTTGTGAGCATGGTGAAGCCATACTCCCGGCCTGTGTCCAGCGCACCGGATAGAAACTCGAGGGAGAGACGGTGTCCACAGCTTGTGCCACCAGCAGCGGTGGTGCCACCCCACTGTCCCTGCAGGCTTTACCCACAGGAGAGTACTTCTGGTGCTGACCCACCAGCAAAGCTTCACCCAGTTGTTCCGCCCCGCCAAAGCCCACAAAGCCAAAAGTCGCCTTAAAACATGACCCGCTCTCTGCCTTCGAAGAGTCAGCAAACCTCACTCTGCAGACAGAGGGAAAACAAGGCTGCTGATTAAAACAATGCTGTTTTCCCTTCTTTTGTAGTTGATTTCCAGAGCAGAACCCGCATTTTTAATTGCTGAGGATGAGTTTCAGGTGTCTCTCCATGAGGGCAATTTCCTCTGCCATGTTATGTTGCATGTCACTCAAGGAGGATTGTACAAGGTCCTTTCTGCTCTCACAAAAACCCTTGCTCCTCTCACAAAACCCTCTCCCCTTCCCTTGCAAGCCCTGGCCAAGCGGAGGGAGCGCGCGGGGCTGAGCCCTGCCAAGGGACGGTGCCGCAGGAGGAAGCACGACTCCCAACGAGACCCCGGCACTCACAGCTCCTTTCTGGGATGGGATGAGAAAGGCCCACTTTTCCCAGCCGGAAAGTAAGCCTCCCCGGCTTGCCGAAGCCACGGAAGACGTCGGGAACGAGGCAGTCCCTTTTCCAGGAAAGCTCTGCTCCCAACGTGGTATGAGCGCGGTAGGATCCCACCGGAGCCGCAAAGCGGAGCTCCAGCAGCCGCTGCTGGGCTAATCGGAGCCAGCAGCTGGGAGGGGAAGCCAAGGACAGCTTTTAAATGCACGAGGCGGAGAGAGGAATGAAAAATATTAATTTTAAATGGATCGACGCTGGCTTTGGAACTAGGCAGGCAAACATCCAAGCCTGTCAAGAGGGAGTAATGAGGGCTTTTAAATTAGATGTGATCACCTATCTGTGGCTGTACGGAGTATTTGCTGTGTATCCCCCTCAGGGAGAACCCCAGACTCGCGAGGTTACAAGCACGCTGTCTGTGTACTGGCTTTTTCATCAGAAAGTTTCGAGTGCTTCTCGGGCTTTAATTTAGTGCCTTAATTACCCAGGGATTTAGGTAAATACAATTGTCTTCATTTTCCCCAGCAGCACGCAGAGAGGAATAGACCGACAGCGCAACCAGAAAACGCGAGCGCGCACCCCGCTTTCCTACCCCCTTTTCCTGCGTTTGCCGACAGCCCGAACGCCAGGGCCCCGCCAGGAGCCTTGGGCGGGCGAAGCCGTACCTCCTGAAGGCACAGCCCTGCAGTCCTCTCTAGAAACCGTCATCCTTGCCCTCAAGGAGAAATGAGCTGTTTTGCTTTCCATTTGTCTTCTTCAAAGCTCTGGCCGAGCTCGTCCTTGTTAGGAGGCCGTTAAAACACCGCTGTTCTTCACATTACAATTTCCTCTTGGATTAGATGGTGAGATTTTTATACACTGTAAAAAGATTCTCTGGTTCTGACATCTCTTTTTTACTTGCCCAGACCAAAAGCTTGTGAGGAACAGGAACGGGAAACCGTATCGGCGCTCAAATAAAATGCCACAGTCATCCACAGAGGCGAAGGGAAAGCCCTGCAGTCTCATTAGCCAAACTTGCACATGGTTGTAATCAAACGGGTGGGAGGGAGACATTCCCTTGGCCACGGATACCACCGATTTTTTCCTTAGGTTCCAATTCTGTAACTCTTATTCATCCGAAGATAAACGGGCTTTTCAGGCGGGGAAAGAGGGCTTTGGGACCGGGCTCTAAGGCTTTTCATGTATTCAGTTGTCACTTGCCTTTTACATTCAAATTCTGATGGGTCAGACTTCCTAGACGGTGTCTTTCAACACCTAATAACTCAGCCGGCAAGCTCCACTGCTAATACAGACGTCTTCTTATCAAGCCTGAAACAGCATTTTTTAGGGGATTATTTTACAGACACTTTTTTGGTGCTCTCTCCTTCTACATTTATAGTGACTCCTTCACAAGGATTATTTATGTGGCATTTTTTTCCTATTACACAGTTGAAAACATCACCTGTTTTAGCAGGAGATTTCTGGGGTGAGTGCAGAAGTATTTTGAGGAATTTGGTCATCGCCATTTGCTAATGGAAAATCTAGTAACCGAAGTGGTTTTTTTTTTTTTAAACCACAATAAAATTTATATTTGTTACTGCTGGATTCCCATTAAATGCATTAATTACAGGAATGTTTAATGAAGCAAATAAAAAAAAAAAAGCCATTATGTATAGAGCACTGTGAAAAGCAAGGTATTCAGCAGAATATACTCTTAATAAAAGACCTTACCTTAAGGTAAAAACCCAATAAAATATGCCATAATGTGCTGTGGGACCCACCGTTGATTTACAATGCATTACTCCTTTAGCAGTAAGCAACTTTTGCAAAATACACAGCAAGCTTTTATATATTTATATATAAGACCTTTTTTCTTCTAACAAAGATTTATTGAATTTCCCCAGAGCATATTCATTTTCTAAAAAGTTCTTTGTTTTGCTGTACTATATTAGTTGTAATGAAGGCAACAATCTCCTTCCTGATCGACATTTGTGATATTAAAATCACAAAAAATATGAGAGTCAATATCACAATACCTTATATAGAAACATTACTCTGTACGTTCTATGAGACTAAATGCAAACAGAGTTTTGTTAATATCTGCTATTTCGCAAAACCATAGCGTGTTAGGCGAGGTCTAGAAATACATGGTGAAATTATCATGAAGTCCCAGTTTCTGATTCCCCCAAGGAACTATAAATGAGTAACTTTTAAAACAAGTTCATGCACCTTCTGTTCCCCCAAATTTAAGTGATAAGTGTGTAAAACCCATACCAGTAAATTCAATCTAACTGCTGAGAAAGTTAAATTATGCATAACATGATATACATGGGTTTAAATCCTTGAAGAAATAAAAGAGGATTCCCTGAAACGCATTTGCCAACCCTTCGCATGTCATCAAAGACTGCTTTTTCAAGCACGATGTCATGTCTCATGATATAATGGAACAGTTCTTGGTGTTCCCTGTTAGTCACACCGATTATTATAGTTGGCACAGGGTCCTCTCCACGTTGGTTCCTCAGAGGTATGTTTGCTCTCCGATCCCCATTCATTCCTCTACAAAATCCCCCGGCTTTGAAAGGGCCCCCTTCCGCCTCGGCTTCACTCGTAACGGCGGGAGGGGAAACGTGCAAGACCCTCATCCTGCAAGTGCACGCACACACATGCAGAGCGACCAGCCACTGAAGTCCGCGGTGGTTTACCCCCATATACACGTCAATATAGGCAGAACCGTGGCCTACAAGTAGAGTAAGTGCAAGAGATTTTGCTGGGAAAAAATGCCTCGCTGCTTGCCTTGGTAACCTGAGAAAGGTCTGCTTTGCAGACAGCAAGTGTCCTCCACGTTCACACGCATTTGGGGCTGCAGAGCGAGGAAGAGGAGATCTCTTTCAACCACAGAGCCCAAGACTGTCCGAGGCACTGAGAGACGTGTGTGCAAGGGGCCGGTGTGGGCACGGCAGCGTGTAAGAAAACCACACCATCACCGCCAACATAGCGACTGGTTTTCTGCATTTTAGTTTCTGCCAGTGCTTCCTGGGGTGTGAAAAAGCAACCACTCCTCCCACAGCTGGCCAAATCCACTTCGCTTATGGGAAGATCAGGGTCCATACGCAAAATCAGGTTTGCATGAGTGGTTACCAGAGCTTTTCAACACCCCTCGTCAACAACAGCCACGTGAAACACGCCAACTTGTCATTCATACAGGCCAGGGGCGAGGGAAGGGAAGGGAAGGGAAGGGAAGGGA
>NW_010516650.1:0-2535 GCF_000687285.1 Phaethon lepturus
CGGGCCCCCACACACGCCTGGGTCTGGGTCGTGTTCCCTCCACGTCTCCTTTGGTCGATGGAACTTGCCTGGGACTTGGGGATTAGTTCCTGGGAGGCGAGTCCCTAAAGGCGTGTGCTCCAAGTCGGCAGAGAAACAGAGCCTGTCAGCCTGGGACACGCAGTCCAGGGAAGCCCTGGAGCGAGCAGCTGACCCCATCTGTGTGCCATGGCTTCCCTCCGGCACGGGCTACCTGCTGCAGCCTTCATGTTGCTAGCCGTGCCTTGAGCAGTGCTACCCTGCCTGGGAAATAAGCTCTTGCCTTTCTCTGCCAGGGTTCCCAGTATGTGCTCATTGCCTCTTTTGGAAACAATGAATACCCAGGCACTTGGGCTTCGTTTCTAACATTATTTTTTCCCACACCCATTCTCAGGCAACACAACAGGCAATTGCATGAACATGTCCAGATTTTTCTGTCCATGCAATGCCAATACGCCCCCGATTTCCAGCAGAAATGTAATGTTCTGTCTCTCAACCTCCCTGCAGCTGCAGGGGCTCTCCCCGTGGGCCAGCATCCCCCCTGTATGCCGGGCATCCTGTGGGACCACCTGGCTGTCCGATGCTCTGGGGAGAAACTTCATCCCCTTGCTCACCCATGCAGGCCGCATCCAAGTCTGGGAGCAACATGGTCAAGGTCAGACCCACCGTGGGATCCATGGGGAGGCAGATTTCTCCCCATTCAGCTCAGCCCGGGAAGCAGGAGGCTTGAAAGATGAGCCTCAAGGGGTTAATGCAGTTCTGTTACAATGGTGGGCAACTCAGGTTTGCCTCCTTGCCAACTTCATCCTTTCACTGTTCCTGGCTCTCACTGACTGAAAAACTCAGCTGCAGTGTCTGTCAGAAACTATTGGTAGTGGTAGTATCATAAGATCAAAAAACAGTCAGTAGTTCCAGTGAAATTTCTGGGTTCTTTGTAAATATGCATCAATCAAGGAGGGGAAAAAAAAACAAACAACCCAGACAATAAATGAATCTGCTTCCAGAGATTTTATTTGCCCCAGTGTAAGTTTTTTTAGACAAACTCTCAGAATTTCCTACTTGTTCCGGGGCTGAACTCAGTGCTCTCTGGCAGAAGCCCATGATTTGCTGTGAAAGTTTCCTCCACCTCTGCTTTTGCCCTGATTACTATCTCATAGGCCCAATAGTCATCTGAGACATGACGTGCATGGTGCGCCCAGAGCTGAGCTCTGAGAGTGCAGAGGACAAGAACAGGCCATGGGAGAAGGATCCCCATCAGCACAGTTCATCTGGGTCATCGCCTTTGCTCAGTGCACATTCCCTGCTGCTCCACACTCACCTTGGCTATCAGTCACCTCTGTCCTTGTCCAGGGGACTGTGGGTTTCACAGGCCTAGAGGATGGAGAGGTAGCGGTTAGGCATTGGGGATCCAGCACCCAGGATGCAAACCTGGGCATTTCTGAGTCAGGCAGCAATGCTGAAGCACTTGACCATTGCTCAGGGATTCAGGATGGACTTTTTTGTTTTTTTGGGACAGACCCAGCCTGTGGATATGCATCCTCATCCCCAAGGGCCAGACACAGAGATGTTAAGCCAAAAGTAAACCAGACAGCCAAACCTGCTGTTAGGATGCACTGCAATAACTGATGATGCCATCTCAGCTTGGCTAGCTGTAGATGAAGTTTCTTGAAGGTGAGACTGGTGGTTAAGGGGTTAATGATTAACTCTAGATAGTAAAAACTACGTAAGATTTTCCTTCAACATGCCTTCTGGGTCCATATTTGAGTTTTTATGTGTGTTTGTTTTGGGGAGATTTTGAATGAAGCAGAGATGGACAAAAACTGAACAAGCCTTTTGCATCAGTGCAACTGATTGGGTGTTGGAACACCCAACCTCAGTGAAGAGTGAGGGAATGCCCATTGAGATGCCTGTCTGAAGTGGTTGGGTTTTCCTTTTTATTATATTTTTTTCTTTTTACCTCCTTTTCAGTTGTTTGTTTAATTTTCAACTTTCCCTTTGTTGTCATCCTAAGTGAAGTCTCTTTACACACCTCTGTAGCTTGTTCCCATGGGGTCAAATCTGCTCCTTTTCAAATCAAAGAGAAAGTCATCCTTTCATTACAAAAGGCACACAGTTGGGTCTCTGGAGTAAGATACTCACTTCTGGCATTTCCCTAATTGCGAGAGGTCCCTCAGCAGATTCTGTACCCCTTGTACACCCGTATCTCCAATGGAACCTTCCTCCTTATGGATGAAAAGGGTCCCCAGGATCCAGTAGACAAGCTGGGAATTTTGCATCCATTTTCTCTAGACAGAGCAGATGGGAATCCAATTCCCACCTCTTAGGGTCAGTCTCCAATGCGCTGAACCACAGCTACACCCCTCTCCACACCTGCTGTTAAGGCTCCGTGTAAAAAAATAATAATAAAAAAAATCTTCAGTCCAGTGAGACCAGCAGGATTCGGCCTAACTGGAGCAGAACCAGGCCTAAAGCTGCCAGCACGGCTGGAAAGCGAGGGGCTGCAAGAGGCCGCAGACC
>NW_010516651.1:0-2421 GCF_000687285.1 Phaethon lepturus
TGATACGTGGCCTGAAGCGGCGCGGTCGCTCCCCCAGTAAAGAGCTGGCGAGGAGCGGGAGGCCTGGCGCTACCTCCACGGTGTGCGGCAGCAGGGCTGAGGAGAGGTCCCCAGCAGAGTTTTCCCCGTGTAGCGTCAAGCAGTTCACTGTGTTGCCCCCAATTATATGCTAAATTAAACTGAATATTCAAGGTGATCTGCTGAGTACAGGGATAAAATGTACCCAACGCATAACTTTCACATCTTAAGTAGCAAACAAGTGTTGCAAGCCAAGTCTAAAAAATAAATTGCTCAATGCTGCCACCTCCAGGACAGTTCAAAATGGCTCTTGAGAGGAATGCCATGCAAAAGTGATACTTCTGTTTGGATTTATGCAGGTCCAAACAGCGAACAAGTAAGTTAGGAAAGGCTCTAACGCCTCTGCATTGCAAAGTTCGTTGTCAGGGGATCATGGTTGTACAGTTATTTGAGAGAAGTCCGGTGGTCAAAAGTTGAAAAGCTCCCCCAAAACAGTTGCAGAAAAGTGTGGAGAACTCAGAGAGGACAACAGGCAGCACTGCAAGCCACCCTCTCACGTTATCCTATACATAACATAAAACACAGCATTGTTTAAAGGCATTTGCCAAACACAGGATGGCTGTCTGCTGTTGGAGCAGAGTCTAGCTGGTAAGACACAAAGAATGAGAAGGAAAGAACAATCCACGCTATAACAATAACCTATATTATCATCTTATTCTCTCCTCCACTTCACACTGCAGTTCATCATGAAAACAACAAATATTTGTATTGAAAATAAATCCATTAGACATTCCTTGAGATAAAGCTTACTACAAACCAAATGTATTTCCATCTTCAACAAGTAGAACAACAGGAAATTGCTCCCCCAGCCCCTGCCATGGAGCTGCAGGACAGAATTGCAGCCTCAAGGCACATCCAGTTATCGTGGCTGTCGTTAAGGACCAGGTGTGCTTTGTGCACAGAGGGCACCATCACCGTACACACGTTGCACCGTACATGCCAAAAAGGCAGTGGGTCCTGTGGCAAGAGGATAACTCGCAAACCTCCTCTCCCTGTCCCTCCACAGGCATGGGAATGCATGTTTGTGCATAGAATATGTAGCACTGTCTTTTAATTAAACAATTTGCACAGAGTAGGTAAGATTATTAATATTAAATAACTTGTATTTGTCCTGCCCCTTGGCATGTGATACGCTGATATGCACATTTAAGTGGGTTGATCTCTTGATAGAGGATAACCACCACCTGATTTGTATTGTGTTGCACAAGGGAACATGGAATTGAGTGTAAAAGGAGGACATAGTCCTAGAATCACAAAATATCTCAAGTTGAAAAAGACTCGTAAGGATCATAGAGTTCCTCACAGAACTACTTAAAACTAAACCATACAGCCAAGAGCATTGTCCAGATGCTCCTTGAACTCCAACAGGCTTGGTGCCATGACCCCTTTCCTGGGGAGCCTGTTCCAGTGACCAACCACCCTCTCAGTGAAGAACACCTTTTCCCACTGTCCAACCTGACCTTCCCCTGATGCAGCTTCATTCCATTCATACCATGTCCACCGTATGTGGGCAGACCATGTATTTAAATATGCGCCATTCATCTTGGGAACATTCTCTTCAATAATAACCAATATTGCAGATAACAGCAAAATTTCATTGTATGTGGTTTTCAAGGGGATTCAGTAAATGTCCTAGTGCTTTCTAACTTTATATACAGATTCATGTCCTTCATCCAGTAGAAATAATGGTCCCTAATTAACACTTCCAGCATATTTTGAAAACTAGTTTTTTTTAGAGATAGTTTGCATCATACCAGACCACATCTTGGAATTGTTTTCTTGCTCTTTGAGTTCCAAAGCTCTAAAGTACTGCACTTCTCTGTAAGGTACATAAGCATGCACACCAAAGAGAAGAATGTGCCCTTGCTTTTTCTATTTAAATACTCCCCCTGCTTTGACAGTGAGCAATTGAGAATTCAATTAATTGCAAAGGGGTTCACACACTAGAATACCCTGGCAGAAAATAAAGACATTTCATTCCCTGTATAAATACCCATGGCTATCACACTACATTATTGTCTCTCTAGGTGAGAAATTCAGCTTCAATAAACATGATTTGAAATGGAGGTTGCTATTTTATTATCCCAGTCCAAACCCTAAATTCCATACAACCAAGTTTCTGTAGTACCCTTCATCCCCATGTTCAGATCACACACTTCAGAATCTCTTGGAACTAACCATTCTTTTGGAGACAATATAATTACTTGATGTGGAAAAGGGAAAGGAGTATAAGGATCAAAGTTCCCATTTATCTGCCTTAGTAGGTGGCTGAAGATGAATTTAGCATAGGGTAATCCCATGAGGCATAAAGTGCTTGAAACAATTAGTTCCTATTGTGTCACT